>NC_133341.1:14602800-14902800 GCF_030506205.2 Paramisgurnus dabryanus
GTTACATTCTGACTCACACCCATCAAAATTAACCTGTGACCTCACTTTGTATCAGCTGTTCTAAAATGTACACTGTCAAAAAAAAAAAACATGGACAAAAATGGCCCGAGTTTTAAAAAGGTCCTAATATGTACCATAGGTACAGAGATATGTAAACTTTTAGTACCAGTATGTACCTCTTGAGGTACTAATATTATCTCTTTACTTTTTAAAAGGACAGCTAGGGATCGCTAGGGACGATTTACTTACCATTATTTCTGTATATGTCAAGCCACTAAATGAATGATATAGTTTAAGTTCATGGTACTTTTTACATTCACCAATGTTCAAAAATTTTTCTTGTTGTTATAATGAGATCAACTCATCTTACACATATCTGCTTTATTAAAATACACACATACATTATGGTTGTATAAAATTTTTCAGTGATCAGTTCGCGAAGGAGTTTCTTAATGGCCCCATATATTACTGATTCCAATTATGCATTCAGGAGTTAAGCAAATGACTATCAGCATGAAAGAAATTCAAATGAAAGCTACGTATAATACACAAAGCAATATAACAAAAAGACAGCCTGATGGCCCAGGGCCACAGACTGTCACTCTGCCGATCGGGGACATTGCGGCACTGTCACGAAAGTTCATCATTTGCACCTGTTTTGAGGCCATTCCCATTTAAATAATCAAAGAAGACAAAAAAGCCAGATGTCAATGCGCTACTCACACGCTGTTTAAGAAGATTGTCAGGGGTTTTTTTGGCAGGGCCAGTAGAAAATCTGAACCACTGGCCTCACCGGCCAGTAGCAAAAATCCTTAGCATTGCTTATGCTAACTTTTCCTCACAGTGAATTAAAAAAGAGGAACTCAACTCAACGCAAACTTTATTTGTAGAGCACAACGATATTAAGATTTAAAAATATGTTAAATAAAGACAATAACACCTGTCTAATGGAGCTACCACTCCAAAAGCATGATTCCCTCTGCGCTTAAAAGCCTTGTTTTAGGCACATTTAGGAACAGCTGATCAGCTGACTTGATAGAATGGGTTGATAACAGCGTAACAGCACAGAAATAGGGTGGGGCAGGGCGAAACCATTTAAAGATTTAAAAACAAACAAAAGAAACAAGTTTAAAGCTTAGGCTTGTGTTTAGAAACCAGAACACAACCGTTAAGACCTAGTAGATAGCAAATTCTGTGCTCTTATAGACACATGTGTCAGGATCCTGCTGGAACCTTTTCTTGTTTTTGAAGTCTTGTTTTAATTTTTAGTCCAGTATGGCAGGGTTCTGACAGTACAATGTTTTATGTGGGAAAGCGTGGTCTTAGTATTATTGTATCAGACCACGTTTTTCCCGTGTCTCGTCACTTTTGCCCCGCTCCCTTGTCATCCTCTCCTCATTATTGTTTGATTTATTTCATCTGTTCCCCCCTTGATTTGCTCCCCTATTTAATCCTCTTGTATTCAGTGCTTGTGCTTTGTTCAGAATACTTGTGAGTATGCTGTCTTTGTAGTCTAGTCAAGTGGTGTTTATTGTATTAGTCTAGTTCACTGTTTAGTGTCTCCCTGCTTAGTGTTAAGTGTGTTTTAGGTCTAGTCTTGTTTAGGTTTATCTCCCTCTGTCTAGTATCTTGTTTGTTATTTTGCCCCCTCGTGGGCTTTATTTTCTGTTTGTTCGAATAAAGAGTTTGTGTGCATCCCCACCACCGTCTGAACTTGGGTTCCTCTTGTAAATCCCTAACAGAAGCACAAGCCAACAAGGAACCCAGCAGACATGAACCGCCGTCTGGCGAAGAGAGGTCGGGGTTTCGTCCTGGAGTGTGAACCGGGTCCTATTTGGTATGATCCTCTCGTTTATGGACCCGGGATTAACTCCAGGTGGAACCCGACCAGAGCCGTCGAGCCTGTGCCCCTCTCATCTATCCCGGAGGGACGTATCATGGGAGTGTTGGCGCCCGGCGGTCCAGAACTTTCCACTCCAGCTCCAGAGAGCTCCTCCCCACCTATGTCCCTTTGAGGGAAGCGAGAGAGCAGGACCTCCTGGGACTCTTCGTCTGGGGGGTCCTCCTCCGAGTTGGTCCCGCCACCTCCTCCACTCTCTGCAGCTCGTCCACACAAGAAGAGGAGGAGGAGAGCGCTGCCGTCTGCGCAGCCACCGCCGTCTGCGCAGCCACCGCTGCAGCCACCGCCATCTGCGCAGCCGGCTGCTGCAGCCCCCGCCGTCCCTGCTGCCGGCCGCAGCGCCCCCTGTCATGGTCCCTGTCTCGTCCCCGCTGCCGGCCGCAGCGCCCCCTGTCATGGTCCCTGTCTCGTCCCCGCTGCCGGCCGCAGCGCCCCCTGTCATGGTCCCTGTCTCGTCCCCGCTGCCGGCCGCAGCGCCCCCTGTCATGGTCCCTGTCTCGTCCCCGCTGCCGGCCGCAGCGCCCCCTGTCATGGTCCCTGTCTCGTCCCCGCTGCCGGCCGCAGCGCCCCCTGTCATGGTCCCTGTCTCGTCCCCGCTGGCGGCCGCAGCGCCCCCTGTCACGGCTCCTGTGTCTGCCCCTTTCCTGCCCGGAGACCCTACCTTGTTCCCCATTGTGCCTCCTGTCCTCCCTGCCTCAGCCTTGCCTCAGTCTGCCCCTTTTGCACCTGCCTCACCAACCAAGACCCCCAAGCCTGCCCGGACTCCTCGTCCCAAGCCCTCTACCTCCCCCTCGGGACCCAAGGCCCCTTGCCCACCCAGCTCTACCCTGCCTGGACTTCCTCACATGAACTTTGTTGCTCCTCCACCACCCCTTCCTTGTGTGGTGTTTTTGTTGTCACACCCCAACCCTTTCGTTGTTATTGCTTGTCTGCCTCTTTTGATTTTTGTAATGTTTTCATGGTTTTTGTCCTGTATGCAGTCTGTCTTGTCTTGTGTCCCTCACTTGTCATCCTCTCCTCATTATTGTTTGATTTATTTCACCTGTTTCCCCCTTGATTTGCTCCCCTATTTAATCCTCTTGTATTCATTGTCCTGTGCTTGTGCTTTGTTCAGAATACTTGTGAGTACGCTGTCTTTGTAGTCTAGTCAAGTGGTGTTTATTGTATTAGTCTAGTTCACTGTTTAGTGTCTCCCTGCTTAGTGTTAAGTGTGTTTTAGGTCTAGTCTTGTTTAGGTTTATCTCCCTCTGTCTAGTATCTTGCTTGTTATTTTGCCCCCTCGTGGGCTTTATTTTCTGTTTGTTCGAATAAAGAGTTTGTGTGCATCCCCACCACCGTCTGCACTTGGGTTCCTCTTGTAAATCCCTAACAACATGTTTATCATAAGACCAGGTTTTCTGACCATTAAACCGGGCCTGGTCGAGAGGAGTCTTTATGATTGATAAGGTAAGTTAATATGTTAACCTCGGTCAAATTCAAATCATGTATTCAATTAATTTATTGCAGCACATTAGTAACGTCAGATCTCACTGGTTTGTGCTTCACCCATACAGGTATAATATTATTTGTTAAAGGATTAGAGTGGGCATCAGGCATGATATTGGGCACTATTGTATTTTCACGTTTAGTGTCACGTTGTTTAAATGGCAAAATATGCCCATGGGCGTTCTGGTCTGAAAACGAGGTGTGTTCAGGGGCATTGTTGGCACGTTACTATTTTGAGGCAACTAAAATAGACTTGTATTGCTAATATTGCATTTTTTTTAATGTTACCCCCGCGTATTTAATTTTTTTTTTTACCATTGGATGGTGATATGAGAACTATTTTAATGTAATATTTTTTTTAAAACACTCAGGGTGCTGTCCGAGTGTTGAAATGTCTTTCCACATGTTTGTAAATTCTTTATCTCCTGTATTTTTGCAAATGTAAAACATGCAAACATTTTTTTCATATTCTTATACAAACATTATTAGATTACAGTGATCATGCATCATACTTTATCAGCGATTAAAACACTGCTTATTTTACTTCCATTACTGAAATGACACTGTTTAAAGAGAACCAAAGCTTTATTCACAAAAATAAACATTTCAATAAATAAAATGCAACACAATTTTTTTTTTAACATCAATCTTAAACTAGCGATCTTTAGCGCTGCTTACAGTTTTTCTGCTTACACACTCTGACATATAATAGGCAATCCACCTTAAAGGGGATGAGAGATGCCTAAAACAAACTCATTATGAGAATAGGAACAACCCTTTTAGATGGTGCGCCAGGCGCATAAACCATTTTCGTCCTTAAGCAAAAGTGGATTCAGACACGCCCTTTTAGACTGTGTGCTTTAGTCCATGCGCTTAGATAGTTAAAATAGGGTCCAATATGTTGTACAAGTATGTTGCATACAATATTTAGTGATTCAACAATAAATGTTTGTGTATATTGTTTCAGCCGTTCACATACATTAAACACTGATAATCTAACAATCAATGGTTGAAGGTTTATTTTAATGATATATTATGGTCCCTGTGGTTAAAGAAAACATTATCAGTTTCCTGCATTCTTGCTTGGTTTAGGTTGGATGTCATTGAGAGGTTCCATGGCAGGCAAATTTAACAAAATATTAACTTTATTCTTTATTCCTAAATCAGTAAATCATCCCCTCTGAAGACACATTTTAACAGACTAGACCCAGTTTTAATGCTGCAGAGACCAGGGGTTATTTGAAATGTTGTCCTCTTCTGCCTCCAACTGCTCATGAAGTTCAACATGCAGTTCAATATTTGGTCAACAGATGTCATTTAGTATTTGGTTAAATAGATGGATAATGGTTAACGGCCTGCTTCATTGGTGATAAATTAATTAGAGTGTAAATATAGCCAACAGTAAAAAGGCACAATTTGAACACCATAGGGTCCTCACACCCCGGTGTGCTCGGGCCCTAAAAACTATTTCAACCTTACACCACAACTAAGTGGGAGATGGGCTTGATACTGAGTCTAAAGATAGATTTGTCAAAAATAAAATAGAATGTGTGTATGGCCTTTGTGTGTTTTTTTCCAGCCAGTGTATATGTGAAGTATGTGTGAAATCCCAGCTTGGCTGTAATGTTGTGTCCTCTAATGGGCGAAAACAGTAACTGCACCAAATACACACGAGGCTCTTTGTAAAAATTTTACGTGTATGTCAAGTATGCAATGCATACTCGAACCTTTGCATTAAACCCATCAAGGTGAGTAGTGAACACTGTGATGTACATATTAAAAGGTGAATTCAATATACAGTATGACACAAAAGTAAGTAATATTTAAAATAAATGGAGTTACACTAATGCAGAGCCATACTGGGTTAATAGTGGACCAACCCGGGTAAATATCGGGACTCATTTTATGTCTATAAATAAATTTATAATAATTGTCCTCTGCCCAAAATGTTATGAGAAGCAGCTACGCTACTTATTTTTTATCTGCTCCTCTACTTCCACCTCATGATGCCCATTTTTATGTCTTAAGTCCGGATCCAGCCTCCCACAAAGACATCAGATGACCCAAAACCAGTGGAAAGATAATACTAGCTTGGTGTAAACTATGAACTTGAATTGACTTTTCTACTTTCTTTGAATTTGATCATGATCATCAGAATCATTATGCTCAACAGCACCACACCATAACAATGAAGGTTTTATTTGTCAGTTTTCTGAGGTCAGTGATTGTTTTGTTTTGTGGATTGAAAATATTTATGGAATGACTAGACAATCTATTTTTCTCTGAGCAATTGTTCTCCAGTCATTTCACATCTATAAATCTCTTTAACACGACCTTCCTTCCTCCTCTGACATTCCCTGCTTCTTTCTCTTCTCCATATTTACATCTGGCAGTGATTAGC
Source organism: Paramisgurnus dabryanus (assembly GCF_030506205.2). Lineage (NCBI taxonomy): Eukaryota > Metazoa > Chordata > Actinopteri > Cypriniformes > Cobitidae > Paramisgurnus > Paramisgurnus dabryanus. The sequence continues at coordinate 14,608,587 of NC_133341.1, forward strand.
TGATGTGGTGAAAGCAGCTGCAGAAGGCTACGTACATACACAAGCTCCCAGGACATGTGCATGTGTGTACAGTATGTGTTCAGTGGGCCTTTAATGTAAGTGTTTGCTATTGTGTAAATGCTTATGGGTGATTCTCACGAAGTCCAGACTTAGAAGCTGTCCAGCATCAGATTTTTTAAAAAGCCCTAACTATTTTTTTTTTTTTTTTTTTTTGCACATATAAGATTAATGTCTGAACTTAATACTGGTAGCCATCTTGAGTGTCACAGTCAATTATGTCCATTTCAACATATGTTTTTTTTGAAAATGGTAAACAATGATTAAAAATTATTGCAGAGGAGGAGAAAATTGGTCTTGGACACATTTATATTCCTTTTTATTGTCTCTACATTTACCAATAATCACCAAATACCACATGTTTCTTTACTGTAAATGTTTATAGTATAACATGCACTGAAGCTTTTTATTTTTTAGATTTTTTAATTATAAATATTTCCATGTCAAAGAAACCCAAATCCAGTCATGGACACGTTGCGGTAATGAAAATTTTCCCCTTAAATGTGGAAAAAACAACAAAATTGGATTATATGATGTCATTTGAAAACATGCAGAATAATACATGAAGAGATGTTTGTAACTGTATGCTTCTTATTTTGATACTCTTACTTTGCATTTACTTTTTTATCAAAATGTTTCATGACACCTCATAAGTCTAATTTTGCGAGAATCACCCTTTTGTGTGTTATGTGCTTATGTCACACATAAGCTGATGTAGCTTGGGGCAGAAGTTTCTGAATGATTAAATGTTTCGGTTTATATGTGCTGCCTAAAGATAAAACTTGCAGTGATACGTTTGAAATTAAGATACTACTTCAAAGAAATGTATTTATTCCATCATTCATCATCTATCATCCATTTGCTAAAAATCAAGACTAATACTTCTCTTCCACATCAATTGTTAAGTCACAAACATCAATGATATTTTACTGAAATAGGTGAAAATGTACTGTTCTCTAAAGTTTATATGCACTAGATTTTTATTTCCACTAGAAAACTAGACATTTTTGTTCTGGATTAAGTTCTGGGTGCAAAAAGATAATTTATTTTTATTAAATGTTTTTTTTTTGTCAAAACAACAAAAGAAGGAACATCTTTAAGTTAACTTTAGTGATTGCTTTACAAAGGATGATGATCAAACCATGTAACATTGCATTTAGGAAATATGGATAAAGAAGGGGGTTTGGTTGTTTATCATTTTGTAAATGTCTTATTTCTTTATTACTTTACAGTAATTTCAAATAAAATACCCTTTAATTCCTGATTTTGCTTTTGTATTAATCTACAGTTGCTTATACTGCAAATGTACCATTGTGTAGGATACTGTATAACAGTATAATTTTTTGTAGACTCCCAGTCCTTGTAAGTTTCTTCAGGTAATATATCAGCTAAATAAATACATTTTAATGTTTTAAGCTTTCTAATAAATCTAGAAGATTTTGTAAAGACATGCTTGACTTGACATTCAAAAACTACTTTTACAAATTTGATTTCAATGTAAGAAGTACAGACACGAAAGACATACAGTGTGATTTCTACATAAAACTAACATAACTATAAGGTTCCCATGCTGACAGAGCTGATTTGTATTAAGACAATAGTCAAAGAATAAAAATTAACAACATGTAGTTTTAAAATTGAAAGTGATAAAGCATCCTATGGCCTTATGGTAAAATAATTACAGCATGAATTACACAACATGACGCACATGTCATACAAGCCTAGAAAATAACAATTTTGTAAGATTAGTTAATCTTTTTGATCTTGTATAGTACTGTAATTCTATCTTTCATGCAACTATAAATGTAAATTTGTATACTTCAAATGTTTATATTTTAAAGTCTATTGTACAGTATATTGTAAATATCTTCTGACTCTATTTTATTTGACTTTATTTGCAGTACTTCATTCATCATCCATCACCTTAGCTTAATTCCACTTTAGTGTTCATTACTGTTGTGTTATATTGTATATTCCTTGTTTTATGTATAATGCTTTGCCAGTATTGTAAGTGGCACAATAATGCCAATAAAGTTCCTTTAAATTGAAATTGAATAAAAAATGTTGAGAGGGAAAGCAAAGCAAAAAATCTGCATGATCATTGTGATGGTTTCTGTGTTGGTTTTTGTCATGGTTTCGTTTTCTTTTATAATGTGTTCTGTGACTCCATTTGTGGGTTCTGTTAAAAGAAAAAGTCAGAATTGTTTGCAGAATGGGCTGTGATTTAACAAGGGTCAATCTTTTAATAAAACCAGGCTTGGGTTATGTCACAACATATTTCATTTCTAAAGTGTTTGCAGTGTGCATGAGTTAAGATTTCCTCAGTTGTATTTGTTTGTAGCTCAATTGGTAGAACATTGCGCTTTACTGTCTCAGAGAACACACATACTGTTAAATTAATTATAGTTTTACTGCTAAGTCGTTTGGATAGAAGCATTGCACAATTATGTCAGAAGAATGAAAAAGCCAATTTTAGATGTAATTCAACATGCATATGTTTCACATAATGTAAATAGTTTGGTTAATATCTTTCTTGATGTTTTAGATACTATTTTTCTCACCTAAGTATTGCAGAAGAAATAGAGTTTCTCATCACAGTTTCTAAACTCCCAGCTATCAGCCTCAAAGTTTCGAGCTCCACAATGATTTGGGGATGTGGGACATGAAGGCAACGACATCTGGCTGTCCAAAGTGTCACCGTTTACCAAGAACCAAAGGCCAGCGAGGAATCGTAAGCTTGTCCAGACATTAACTGCAGTGGTATTTTCAGCTATGCGCAAATCAGTGAGTGAATTCAGGCTGTCCAGGTCAATGTAGTTAAGCCTGCAGTACTCCAATGCATCCTCCCAGCTTTTCTTTTCTTTTACTAAGATCAGACCTGGCACTCTGTAGCAAAAAAACGGCAACATGACTAAGCAATCCTCATTAACCCACAGATCGCCGTTCACATACACACACTCGTCATAATTTGCTTTTGAGGGTTTCAGAACTTTGTATACTTTCAAGGTTCCATCAGACCACTGTTTGTATTTTGGTGCATTCATTTCTTTGTACAAGCCAATCCAACCAAAGCGCTGATATCCTGTTTTCTGCAAGAACCCTGAATACTCCTCTTCACTGCTGAAGGTGGACAAATCCTTATAGTGTGTCCTGCAGTATGTCTGAGCTTCAAACCAGGTCATCATTACATCCACATAATAGTGTTCCGGAATCGGGGCTGAGACTCGCTTACTAAGAGCAGCCAGTAGAAGGAAAGAGAGCAGAATCTTCATCATTGCTAAAGAGAGATTGAGATTGAGGCTCTTGACAACACAACAATAAATACACCAGTAGACAAATTCATGCAAAAAAATTGAAATTAAAAGAGATGCAAATAAAGGTTGAACCCTCTTAGTCACATTGGGGCGGTTTCCCGAAAAGGGCTAATGCCTAATCCCGGGGCTAAAATGCACGTTTGAACTCTCTTAACCAAAAACAGCTTCACTGACATTGCTTGGTCTAAAGATGCACACATGTTATGTTGTTTGTAAAGAAAAAATACTTAAATGTCCTAATATAACTAAGACCTAGTCCTGGTTTAGTAAACACTGTTTGGGAAACCGCCCCAAGTTTAAAATACAACTACATGTGCTCTGCTTATATTCAAACATTAGTCTCATTGTTGTAACACATCTCACACACATCTGCTTTTCTACACACACACACACAGTGTATTTACTCGAGAACTCACAACACTGCATTAATAGATCTGCTTAGACTGTTTAACAAGGGCCTGAAAACTTCTGATGGGTAAAATGCATCTCATAAAATTGAAAGAAATCTGTCCTGTGATTGGCTGCAGGATTATTTTTCATACATATTCTGAATTTAGTAACATTTTAAAACGTGGGCAGTTTGGTTACCCATTTGTTGTGATAGACATACATGCTGAGTTCCTAATGACTCTATACATTCTATTAAGTGGGGTTAAACAAATGGTTTTCAGCCTGAATGCACATTCAAATTACGCAAGTGACGTATGCAAAACTTGCTACAAAAGTGCATAAAAAAGGTAAATGCAAAGCTTAGGACTGTGTCTACATTATAAACCGGAACAGAACTGTTAAGACAGCAAGCTCAAAACTAGCAGATGTAACTATTTCAATACTGACAAAGAAGAAAGCATGTTTAATAAGCCATAACAACCAATGCAATGCTACTGTATGTTAAAGTTAAAATTATGGTAAAGCTTGACTATATTTTATACTGTATGCATAATGAAGTTTACTGAACCCTTTGATTATATCAAATCATCATTGGTTACTTTAATTTAACAAATTAATTTAAACAATTTCAACTTCTAAATTGAAATTTCTAAATTATGTCAACTTATCACAAGTAAAAACTTAAAATAGTAGGTTGAATTGACTTGCAAAGCCAAGTTGTTTTAACTTCATGCTGCATTTATTTACAGTGCATAAAGGGGTGGCTCTATACATTTTAAAAAATGAATCCTGGCAAAACGTACCTTTATGTATTTGGATCCTTTTGATTTTATTTAAATAATCGTTTTTTTATGTATGTAATCAGATTTATTAAAATGTAATCTGTTCATTAATGTAAAAACAATTATATTTAATCAGTTAGAAAGTATGAATGTGTATTACATAAAGCTAGTTGTGAAACAAACAGATACATTAATTAATTAATTAGTTTAATTGTATGAGATTGGTTTACAATACATATTTCAGGAAACTGACTTGTGTAGAAGCGGAACTGACGCCACTCCATACTCCAGTCAGGAGATAGCGCCAAAAGCAAAAACAGCTACAGACCCAACAGAAGGCTTTTTTTGACGCAACAGAAGGCATCAGCATACTTTTCCAAATTGTGAGGGAGTAAAGTTAACGAGTATATAAAACAACAGCGAATTAGGTGCTTTTCCATCAAGTTGTTTCATTGAATGTCTCAATGACGGCGATATTGGTAACCTAGTAACCAACAGTAAACAAAACAATGTACACGTGGAAAATGGAGACAAGACTGCATGCAGTCAATGGGGCAATTTTTTGTTGTATTTGCCATGCAGCTTGTAATTGTCAAACTGAAAGCTGTGCATAGAAGAAGGAATAAAGACTTTTTATAAAGGCACTAGCAGCAGCAAGGATTACGACGACGTCGAGCCCCACGGTAAAGAAAAATCCAGCGGAAACAGCAGGTCAGTTGCATTGGTTTAATGTTAGCTACGTCAGAATTAATTCGGCAAGGGTTTTCATCTCCCATTAACCGCATAAATCAAATACCACCTCAAGAGAGGGAAAACGGTTTTGCGAATTAAGGGATTTTTAATCGAAATTTGGCGTTTCCATCAGTCGTTTTTGATGCGATACTTCATCATGGTGATGGAAACATGGCTAATGTTACTTGTTAGTTTTGTGTGATTATCTAAAATTCTGGTTTTCCATCCAGACGTGCAGCGAATCTTTTCAAAATTCGCAAAAAATATAAACAAACAAATGCGAATTATATGCGTTTCCATCAAGTTGTTTGAGCGGATGACGGTGATATTGGTAACGTTAGTGATTGTCGTTTTCGAAGCACTGCTTCATGAGGCTTCGAAACATTTACGAATCTTTTGTTTAGAATCAGTGGTTCGGAGCTTGTTTCAAACTGGCCAAAGTCACGTGATTTTAGCAAACGAGGCTTCATTACGTCACAACTGTTTCGAAACGTTTCGAAAATCCGATGGTTCACCACTAGGGGGAGTTGATCACATGACCAGTGTCTAATAAGTTTAGGTGAACTCGGGTCAGTTTTATTATGAAAGTTCATAAAACATTTATCCTTCTGACTAATAACACTGCCATGTTGTCTACTTTTTGTTTATAGACATATTTAATGACAAAAATGTGCATAATTAAAAGGGTAGTTAGTTTTATTCATTTGTTTGCCTTAAATAAAACTAAAAACACATTATACACTTTTAACTATGTCTTAATTAAGTTAAATAATTTTTTTAACATATTTTAATAAAAATCTTGCTATTATTTTGTAAAAAAAAGTGTAAAATGTGTGGACAGATCTGCTTTTACACTGTTTTGACCAGCAGGGGTCGCCAGCGTGTGTGGGTTTCGAACTGCTTCGAAAAACTGAATCAATTTTCGAAGCAATTGGTTCAATTGATTCGAAGCTTCGAAAAGCTTCGTTTCTCCCATCACTAGATATTGGTAACCTAGTAACCAACAGTAAACAAAACAAGGCACGCTTGGAAAATGGAGACAGGACTGCATGAAGTCAAGATGTGGCATGTTATTAATTTATTAGCAGTGCAGCTTGTAATTACCAAATTGAATGTTGTGCACAGAAGAATGAATGCAGCATTTCTGATGAAGGCACCCATCAGAAATGCAGTTGACGACGTCCAGCCCCATGGTAAAGACAACTCCAGGGGAAACAGCTCAGTTTCGCTACGTGAGAATTAATTTGGTAAATGCGTTCTTTCCATCTCCCATTATTCCCATGAATCAAATACCACCTCAAGCGAGCGCAAAAAAATGTGCGAATTAAGGGATTTTTAAACGATATTCAGCGTTTCCATCAGTCGTTTTTGATGCGATATACTTCATCATGGTAAAGTATACTTGTTTGTTTTGTGTTATTATCTAGAATGTCAGTAGCTGGGTTTCCATCCAAATGTGATGGGAATCTTTTCAAAATTCGCAAAAAAAGAAAAGAAATACGAATTAGGTGCGTTTCCATCAAGTTCTCTGAGCGAATGACGGTGATAGTGGTAAGGTGGTAACCTAGTAACCAACAGTAAACACAACTGTACGCGTGGAAAATGGTGACACGGCTGCATGTAGTTACAATGGGGCAATTTATGAATGTTTTCCCATGCAGCTTTTAATGAAGGCACCAGCAGCAAGGAGGACATGCGACGACATCGCCCCATATATGGTTAAGAAAACTCCAGCGGAAACAGTCAGTTCCATGGGTTTAATGGTCGCTACGTCAGAATTAATTCGGCAAATGCGTTTCCATCTCCCATTTTTCGCATTAATTAAATACCACCTCAAGCGAGTGTGAAAATGTTTTTGCGAATTAAGGGATTTTTAATCGAAATTTATAAATTTATAGCGTTTTCATTACTCGTTTTTGATGCGATAGGCTACTTCATCATGGTAATGGAACCATGATATGTTACTTGTTTGGTGTGATTATCTAAATGTCAGTAGCTGGGTTTCCATCCAAAAGTAATGCAAATCTTTTTAAAATTCGCAAAAAAATAAAGAAAAACAAAGAATTACGAATGCGAATTATTGAGAATTTCCATGAAGTTGTTTGAGCGAATGACGGTGATATTGGTAACCTAGTAATTATTATAGGTTAACCAACAGTAAACAAAACAATGTACACGTGGAAAATAAAGACAGGCCTGTATACTAGTCATAATCGAAAATTGGCATTGCATCACTCATTTTTGATGCGTTGGTCGCCCCGTCGGTGTCTGTTGCCTTTAGTCGGTAAATTGTTTTGTGGTTTAATGTTTGAAACCAAATAAATGAAGGGTCATAATCAGTATATAAAAAAAATATGACTTCATAAACAAAAGAATGGTTCAATTTATTATACATAGCCTATGTTGTTGAGTGCATTGTGTGTCTAACTAAAGCTATATGTTTTACAGATACAGCATAATTTCATCGTTAATATGGTGGAACAACTTCCTAGACAGGGTATGTATGCTACAAAAAGATTGATTTTTGTGATACAAAGCTGAATTTTCATCAGTCACCATTCCAGTTTCCAGTGTCACATGATCATTCAGAAATCATTTTAATATGCTGATTTATGTTAGAAACAGCTGTATTTTTATCAAATAAATGCAGACATGATAAGCATAAGATACTTATTTAAAAACATTAGAAATAGTAATGTTTACAAACATTTGACCAGTAGTGCACGTAGTGGTGGGCAATGATTAATAGCATACAAAATAAAAGTTTTTTTGCATAATATTTGTGTGTTTTGTGTGTAATTATTATGTATATTTAAACAGAAACAAACACATGTATACATTTCAGAAATATTTTATTTATAGATTTTTAATTTATATATTATATAGAACAGTGTTCCTCAACCCTGGTCCTCAAGTACCCCTTCTAGAATGTTTTGGATGTCTCCTTAATTAACACACCTGATTTAACTCATTAGCTTGTTAGGGACACATTCTTGAAGGAGGCTGATGAGCTGGAAGGGGGTGCTCAAGGACCAGGGTTAAAGAACACTGATATAGAATATATAAAAATATAAATCAATATATATATACAGATGTAAATGTTATTACACACACTCATATATTATTGAAAAACTCACTTTTATTTTGTGCGATTAATCCTGGTTAATAGTTGCCCATCACTAAATGCAGGGACACAATATTTCTCAAACAGAAAAAAACAGGTTACAGTATATTCAAAACTCTGCCACCCATGTGTTCACTCGTACTTCTTCCCGTGAACACATTACACAGCGTTCACAGCAAAAAAAACTTACATTTCGCTACACTGTAAATAAATGCAGCATGAAGTTAAAACAAGTTGTTATGTAAGTCAATCAATTCAACTTACTATTTTGAGTTTTGACTTTAAAAAGTTGACATAACTTATAAAAACAAGTAAAAAGCTGTTTAACTTAATTTGTTAAGTTAATGTATCTATAAAATAAAAATATGTTGATTTGACAAAAATGCTACATTTCATCAACTTATAGATTCACTGGTGACCCAAAGACATATATTACAGTTTTTTTGAATTGCTAAAACACTAACCCCCAATCTCTGAACCAAATTCATAGTGGCCTAAACGCATTTGTCAAATCATGCACTCTTTTTGCAAAATTCTAAACACAAACTTCTCACTAAAACACACATTTCACTATGCAATGCACTTGTTTTATAAATGCTAAACACAGGCAGGCAAAAGTTGAACACAACTAAAACACCGTTATCATCGAGTAAACACAACAACTCAAAATTCTACACACTTTAATCTAATGGTATTTTTTACCAATTGTGTGAATTGGAAACAGTCTGAGAGGCAGATGAAGAGTATGAGGAAGAAAAGGACACCAGAGACCATGCAATTGGCAAAATTTGCAGTTGGATTGATGACTTTTTACAAAATACAAGTGCTGCTTACAGTAATATTGAAAACTTACTATTACTTGCAGTACTTACAGTAAAGTATTCACTATATTCACTGAACTAAACTTGTGATTACAGTAATAGAGATTTTTTTACAGTATTTGTCAAGTGTGTTGTTATGTACAGTAAACATGTATTTCTGTAAGCAGATCTCCTGGATGTTGTGTTTTCCATTTTTTAAGGTAGTGTCTAATGGATGCTTGTAGTGTTTTATATTATAGATTTATGTGTGTATGATTTGAAAGCTTAGTTTGATTTTGAGTACAAGTGAAATGGTTTTGAAGCAATTGTTTGATTTTGCTAGAAGAGTCAGGGGTTCTGTGAATTTTGTTTAAAATTGGGATTTGTGTTTAAGGTTTTGAGAAAATGAGTGATGGTTTCAAAAAAAGTGTTTTAGCAATTCAGAAAAACTGTATTTTAGCCTTTATGAAAGAAAACAACAGTTTTGTAATTTATTAAGAACTTAAAACTATTGAGAGAAAAAGCAAAGTCAAATAAATCTAAGAAATTACAGCTAACATTTAACTAGTTTCTTGAGAATGATATAGATATGCAATATCTGGACAATTATTTGTAACTGTTAGGAGTTAGTTGTTGCGAGTTGGTTTGTTTAAGTCTTTTACAGGTTGATCAGGGCATGACTTCAGTACACCTGTATCTTGTCCCACTCTTATTTTTAAAGTGGCGTGTCATTCAACGATTGCCGCTGCTTGAGGGCAGTTGCCAGAACCACGCTCCAGTTTTGGGACCTTTGTTTGACTGTATATTTTCTTTGTTTTCTTACAATAAATATTTTTAAAGTTATGTCGCTGTGTCGTCTCCCTTAATGTTACATCTTTTAAGCCAGGTGTTACAGTTACATTGCGCTGTTGGGAAATTGGTCCACCACTTTCAATGTTTTCTCTGTTATCTGCTTTACTGTAGTCGTGGTTTGTTATGTGATACTATTGGTCGGTTTCTGTTAAAAGAAAAAAACATCAGAACTGTGTTCAGAACATGCTGTGATCTAACATTCTGCTATTAACACTAAAACAGGCAATACTGTAACAAAAACGGATTTGGAATATAAGTATTCCAGGTACATTCCTGGTACATTATACTCTACACACGGTAAAAAGTGAAAGATGGTTAACTTAACTTATTCTCTAAAAAAGATATGCAGATATAGGTCACAACAGGGAAAATATTAAACGACAAAAGATGCACTGTAAAAAAATTTGTCTTAAATGTTTTTGTTGAATCAACTTAGATTTCATTTCAACTTACTATTATTTATCTTGACTAGAGTTGTTAGAGTTGTTATATTTTATAAAATATAGTTGAAAAAAGTCAACTCCAAGGACCAACTCAATAAGAAAATAGCAACTCATCTCTTGTCAAGATAAATTTGTCAAAGGTTTTGGATTCCGTTCCCAAACACACATACTGATAAAAAAATATAGCTTTATCACACTAAAAGTCTCTGCCAAAGGCATAAACTGTAATATATAACAACACGCATATGTTTCACAAAATCAGTTTGGTTAATATCATTCTTGATGTTTTAGATACTCTTTTTTTCTTACCCAAGTATAGCAGAAGAAATAGAGTTTCTTATCACAATCTTTAAAGTCCCAGCTATCAGCCTCAAAGTTTCGAGCTCCACAGTGATTTGGGGAGACGGGGCATGAAGGCAACGACATCTGGCTGTCCAAAATCTCTCCGTTTACCCAGAACCAAAGGTCGGCGAGGAACCGCAAGCTTGTCCAGACATTAACTGCAGTGGTATTCACAAATTTTTCAGCTGTGAGCAAATCAGTGAGTGAAGTCAGGCTGGCCAGGTCAATGTAGTTAAGCCTGCAGTACTCCAATGCATCCTCCCAGCTTTTATTCTGTTTTACTAAGATCAGATCTGGCACTCTGTAGCAAAACACCGGCCTAAATACATTTAAGCAATCACCAACAACCCAAGACCCTAGATTGTTCACATACACACACTGACCATTAAAAAACAAAAACATGTTTGTCAGCTGTGTGTATGTTATTGGGTTACCATCAGACCACTTTTGTTTCAAGTTGTACAAGCCGATCCAACCAATGCGCTGATATCCTGTTGTTTGCAAGAACCCTAAATACTCCTTTTTATAGCTGAAGGTGGACAAATCATTATAGTGTGTCCTGCAGTATGTCTGAGCATTAAACCAGGTCATGTTAACATCCACATAAATGTGTTCCCGAATCAGGGCTGAGACTCGCTTACTAAGAGCAGCCAGTAGAAGGAAAGAGAGCAGAATCTTCATCCTTGCTAAAGTCAGATTGAGCCTTTAGATGCTCTTGACAGCACAACAATAAATACATCAGTAGACAAATTCATGCAAAAGAAAACAAAATTGAAATTGTAGGCGATGCAAATAAAGGGTTGGTTATTTATTACAGGGATGGGTTTATGGAAAATAGTCACTGTTTGGTAAGTCAATAAAGGCAACCAAAGCTAAAATTACAGTTTTTTTGAATTGCTAAAACACTAAACCCCAATCTCTGAACCAAATTCATAGTGGCCTAAACGCATTTGTCAAATCATGCACTCTTTTTGCAAAATTCTAAACACAAACTTCTCACTAAAACACACATTTCACACTGCAATGCACTTGTTTTATAAATGCTAAACACAGGCAGGCAAAAGTTGAACACAACTAAAACACCTTTATCATCTAGTAAACACAACAACTCAAAATTCTACACACTTTTATCTAATGGTATTTTTTACCAATTGTGTGAATTGGAAACAGTCTGAGAGGCAGATGAAGAGTATGAGGAAGAAAAGGACACCAGAGACAATGCAATTGGCAAAATTTGCAGTTGGATTGATGACTTTTTACAAAATACAAGTGCTGCTTACAGTAATATTGAAAACTTACTATTACTTGCAGTACTTACAGTAAAGTATTCACTATATTCACTGAACTAAACTTGTGATTACAGTAATAGAGATTTTTTTACAGTATTTGTCAAGTGTGTTGTTATGTACAGTAAACATGTATTTCTGTAAGCAGATCTCCTGGATGTTGTGTTTTCCATTTTTTAAAGTAGTGTCTAATGGCTGCTTTGTAGTGTTTTATATTATAGATTTATGTGTGTATGATTTGAAAGCTTAGTTTGATTTTGAGTACAAGTGAAATGGTTTTGAAGCAATTGTTTGATTTTGCTAGAAGAGTCAGGGGTTCTGTGAATTTTGTTTAAAATTGGGATTTGTGTTTAAGTTTTGAGAAAATGAGTGATGGTTTCAAAAAAAGTGTTTAAGCAATTCAGAAAAACTGTAAACTATGAAATCTAATGTTATCTGTTAAATTAGACGCATCAAATAAAAATGCCAAAATTACCTTGGAGAGTACAGAAGGAAAGCTACCATCTTTTAAGTCCTATAAAAATGTGATAACATTAATTCATCAACGTTCTATCTGGATTTAAAACCTCTGTTGAGTTAAACAAACAAAATTTGATTAATTTGCATTTTAAAACAAATTAAGTTTTTACCCAACATTGGGTCAAAAAAGGGACAGACCAATATGTTATATCTATATAATGATTGAATAATTAATTACTTGTATTCCTTATGATTCTCTTATAATACCTAATTTTTACTCTATTACATTTCATAAACAAAGGTTTTTGTTTTACATTTAATATTTAAATTAAGTACATTAAAGGGATAGTTCGGCCAAAAACGATATTAAACCCATGATTTACTCACCCCCAAGCTGTCCGAGTTGCATATGTCCATCGTTTTTCAGACAAACAAACGACCTTCAAGTCCAAAAAAGTGCGTCAATCCTTCACAAATTAAATCCAAACGGCTCCAGTATGATAAACAAAGGTCTTCTGTGGGTAATCCGTGCGGTGTTGTTGTAGAAATATCCATATTTAAAATGTTATTAACGTAATTAACTACCTTCCGGTTTCGCCGCCATCTTAGACTCAGGAGAGAGTATTAGCGTAGTGTACGCACTTTTCTTAGTGACGTATGACAAATTCGGAGGGCAGGGGCACAGAGCAGCAGCAGAGAAACTCTGTACGCTGCGTAAGCTCTCATCCTGAATGCGCATCACTCCAAAATGGCGGCGCTACCGGAAGGTAGTTTATAACGTTAATAACATTTTAAATATGGATATTTCTACAACAACACCGCACGGATTACCCACAGAAGACCTTTGTTTATCATCCTGGAGCCGTTTGGATTTAATTTGTGAAGGATGGACGCACTTTTTTGGACTTGAAGGTCGTGGACTATTGCTGGACCCCGTAACATTACATTTAATGAACAGAAAGATCTAAAATATTTTCTAAAATATCCGAAAATGTGTTTGTCTGAAAAACGATGGACATATGCAACTCGGACAGCTTGGGGGTGAGTAAATCATGGGTTTAATATCGTTTTTGGCCGAACTATCCCTTTAACATACTTTTACTCAAGTAAAAGTACACCATCTTTAAATAAATTTTAATATGGAATATTAAAGAATACACAGTATGATTCTATGCTTTAGAATGTGGTGAAGTAAAAAAATTCCCGAGATAAACACCTTGAGAAAGCACACATGCTTGAAAAATGTAACTAAGTATTGTCCACCTCTGCTATCAAGTCCAACTAAATTCAATTTAAGCTGATAATAGTCAGTTTTACTGGCATTTGTGTAGCAGCCAATATGAAATTCAGCCATTTTGTTGAACGTTTGCCACTGAACAGGGCGAGTTCTGGCGTGGTCACGTGAAAAAGTGACGTCAATGCATAACCTCTATAAGAACAGACAGTATTTTTAGATACGGGTAAATTCATTCACATGGACAATATCCAACAGCTCATGTTTGAAAAGTGTTTCTGTGCCTTAGTAAATTTAGCAAAAATAAAATGAGTAAACTGTATTAAAAAATTTTTATTCTTGTTTTTTTTAAATCAAAATTTGAGTTTAAATAACATAAAAAGTTGAATAACTTGAGTATTTCTAAATGAGCACTTTATTGAGTAAATTCAGCTTTATTTTATCATGTATAATCCACTTTAATTTGTAAGAAGGAAAATAACATAATAATTTTGTGTTGAAACTACATGAATGATTTTAGTAAACATAGCTAACTAGGCAGTAGACTCGAAGTTTCCAGCATGCTTTGCATGGGACTGCATTTGGACAGTGAAATTTAAATTTTAACAAAAATGTTATGTGTTTTTAAAAAGAAAGACTTTTTAGTGTTTAATGTTCATTTATTTTCGAGATTTAGAAGAGTTTCTGTTTTATCTTTGAGTTTTGTAGTTACCATTGTTCAGAAGACTGGTACTTGTGCATAGACTGCATACTGAAGTATGTCACGCTTTACAGCTGCCAAAAACCAAACTGGGTGGGCGCGTTGATTGAATAAACAATTCGTGCCCTCATCTCACAGAAAGATGAAGAATCAATGTTTATGGAAACAACAACAAACCATAAAAAGGTTACCTGTACAAAGAAAAGTAAATTAAACTGAGTAATACTAGAACTATTAGTTAACTCAACTTAATTTTGTTGCGTTTTTTTGTATTAAGTAATATTACAGTGTTTATTATACTTAAAAAAGGCTGCAAGTTGACTCAACTTAAAACATCCAATTTTAATAGGTAAAATTTAGGTATTACTTTTTACAGTGTAAGATACTCCGTCTCCAATAATAATTTACTGGAATCTAAGCTCAAAGAAAGAAATTTGCAATGTGTTGTCAACAACTCATGTTTAGACGAGGGATCCCTATTCCTAAATCAGTCTTTCACGCCCTGTAAAGACAAATTTTTAACAGACAAGACCAGAAGTTGTTTGAAATGTTGCCCTTCTTCAATGGGTGACAATGTGAACATGTAGGCTACATAAAAATATACAAATACGTGACAATCTTATATTTTCCCACTTGTTTTTATTTTGGATAAATCATTTAACTAAACACAGATTAATTAGCTGGTACACAAATGAATTAACTCTGAATCAATTTTTGCTTTCTTAACATAAAAAACAACTCAAACTTCACATAAAACTCTGATTGGGTTTTAGTACACATATAGAGAAAGATCACGTTATCTAAAATAGCTCATAAACAAGCAAACTCACCAGATTTATTGACAAGAAACCCCTGTATTCAAAGCAAAATGAACAAATCTCTCATCAGAGATGCATTTCCAACCTCGCGTGTGCATGTTCAGCTGGCTTCTCCAGATTTGTGCTAGATACTGTAGAAGTTCACTCAATACACCTGAGTCAACTGCCTTCTAGTGTGCGAAAACAGTACTGCACCAAATACACATTTTTAAAGTGAATTTTCAATATGACACAAAAGAAAGATTTTCTATATAAAGGGGTTACACTACACTTAGTGTACAATCCTGAGTTGCAAATATTGGACAGAACTGAGTAAATATCGGGACTCTATCCCAGTTTATATCTAGACTATATTATCATAGTACTTAGATATATTAGTACTTAGTATCTGAACTCTAAATTGACTTTGAATTTTCATGTATACTGAGTACAAATTGTGTCTTCTGTAAAGCTGCTTAATTATAAGAATAAATGTTTTATTTGTCAGTTTGCTGAGGTCAAAATGGTGGTAAGCACACAGCTGATTGTATCCACTGACTTCCATAGTAGATAAACAAATATTATAAAAGTATTGTGATAAATAATGAAGAAGATATTTTGATAAGCACACAGTTGATGGTACCTATTGAATTTAATCTTATTTGTTTTCCTACTATGGAAGTCAATGGTTACAATCAGCTGTGTGCTTACCATCATTTATCAAAATATTATTTTTGGTGTTCATCAGAAAAAATAAATTTATACAGGTTAAGAGCAACATGAGGATGAGAAAATAATGACAGGATTTTCAATTTTGGGGGAACTATCCCTTTAATGTTAAGAAGTACAGACATGTAAGACATACAGTGTGATGACAGAGCTGATTTGTATTAAGACAATATCTTACATTTTACTATAACTACATGTACACATTTACATATAGATGTCTGCATATAGTAAACAGCACACATTACATCTTCTGAAGCAGCACAGTGAATATTAACTTCCCGCTAATGCATTGTAATATTTTTCCTTGAAGGCCCACTCTTAAAAAGCATCCTATGGTATCATAATTTCAGCATTAATTACACAACATGATGCACAAGTCATCAACTTGTAGATTTACATACAATATATTTAGCCTTTATGAGAGAACATTTTTTCTTGTAAAATGTATAAAGAATAACTCATATAGCAAAACTATATATATATATATATATATATATACATACACACATACGTGTGTGTGTGTACCTGGTAATTATCACGTTGTGGGGACCAATTGTCCCCACAAAGATAGGAATACCAGTGTTTTTGTGACCTTGTGGGGACATTTTGATGTCCCCATGAGGAAACAAGCTTATAAATCAAACAGAATGGTGTTTCTGGAAAATGTGAAGTAGTGGAAGGGTTTCTGTGATGGTTGGGGTTAGGGAATGGGGTAGGTAAGGGGAATAGAATATACAGTTTGTATGGTATAAAATGCATTACGTCTATGGAATGTCCCCATAAAACATGGAAACCTGTGTGTGTGTGTGTGTGTGTGTGTGTGTGTGTGTGTGTGTGTGTGTGTGTGTGTGTGTGTGTGTGTGTGTGTGTGTGTGTGTGTGTGTGTGTGTGTGTGTGTGTGTGTGTGTGTGTGTGTGTGTGTGTGATTTAAAATTTATTATGAAAATATGGTGTGTATATATATATATATATATATATATATATGCCCCATTTTTTCAATTCAATTTTTAATTACATTTTATTTATAAAGTGCTTTTTACAATTGTTTAAATGTTTCATAGCCGCTTTACATTAATAGATGCAGAAGAAAACACATAAAAATTGTAAACATAAGCAGCAGAATACAGCGGCTAAGATTAACCGTACTAGCGAGCGTAGTAATAACACAGCAAAATCACCAGTGGTAAATCAACACTGCTTGTGTATACTGTATTTGGGGACCACCAGGTCTGGTGTAAGTCATATAAACACCAGCAGTTCACATTTAACACTGCTGATTTTGCTGTGAATGTAACGTATATAAGAGGGTGCTAAGTTAAGCCAATGTCAGCAGATTCCCCAGGTTTTTTTTTAATGTATTTTAAAAATACATAACTTTTAAAGCATTTATATTCACATCACATTGGAAGAAAAACTTTGTATGGAACAAAGCTGTAAACATAACAAGTTTGTAACATACAAAGTATTTCTTCCAATTTGAGGTGAATATAAATGCTTTAAAATATATGTATTTTTAAAATACTTATAATTTTATATTTATACATACTTGCATTTTATGCTTATACTTTATACATTTTATACAAACTTTTATATTTTGGTCAAAATATATTTTTGCCATATGGGTTGTAAAATTTGAAATGTATTTGTTGCCCCTGAAATACATTTTGAAATATATTTTAATGAAGGTTACAACTAAATGTATTTTCAAATTAAAAAATATATTTAATTAACCTTACAATCTACAAAACGTATTTAGCATATATTTAAAACATATTTGTGAATTTTTTTTTTTTTTTTTTGCTGTTTAGGAAAAACTTTTGAGAGGGGAAGCAAAGTAAAATAAATCTAAAGTTGAATGTTCTCTGCATTAACAGAAATCTGCATGATCATTGTGATGGTTTCGTTTTCTTTTAAAATGTCTTCTAATGCTCCACTCGTGCGTTCTGTTAAAAGAAAAAATCAGAATTGTTTGCAGAATGGGCTGTGCTTTAACCAGCATCAATCTTTAAATAAAATCAGGTTTGGATATGTCACAATACTTCATTCCTAAAGATTTGCAGTGTGCATAAGTTAAGATTTCATCAGTGGTATTTATTTGTACTGTAGCTCAATTGGTAGAAAATTGCTTTACTGTCTCAGAGAACACACATACTGTTAAATTAATTATAGTTTTACTGCTAAGTCGTTTGGATAGAAGTGTTTGCCAAATACAACTGTAATGTAAAACACAACATGTCACAGAAGAATGAAAAAGACAACACAATTTTAGAAGTAATTCAACATGCATATGTTTTACATAATGTAAATAGTTTGGTTAATATGATTCTTGATGTTAGATACTCTTTTTCTTACCCATTTACAGCAGAAGAAATAGAGTTTCTCATCACAGTTTCTAAGGTCCCAGCTATCAGTCTTGAAATTTCGAGCTCCACAGTGATTTGGGGATACCGGACATGAAGGCAACGACATCGGGCCGTACAAAGCCCCACCGCTTACCCAGAACCAACGGGTGCCGAGGAACCGCAAGCTTGTCCAGACATTAACTGCAGTAGTAGTATTCACAATTTTTTCAGCCGTGAGCAAATCAGTGAGTGAGCTCAGGCTGGCCAGGTCATTGTAGTTAAGCCTGCAGTACTTCAATGCATCTTCCCAGCTTTTATTCTCTTTTACTAAGATCAGATCTGGCACTCTGTAGCAAAAAAACGGCAACATTACTAAACAATCCTCACCAACCCACAGACTGCCGTTCACATACACACACTCGTCATATTTTGCTGTTCCCTGGCTTTTCAGCGCTGTGTATGTTATTGGGTTACCATCAGACCACTGTTTGTATTCAGATGCATTTTGTTTTCGGTACAAGCCGATCCAACCATAGATTCCTTTTGTTAGCCCTGAATACTCCTCTTTATAGCTGAAGGTGGACAAATCATTATAGTGTGTCCTGCAATATGTCTGAGCTTCAAACCAGGTCATGTTAACATCCACATAATTGTGTCCCCGCATCAGGGCTGAGACTCGCTCACTAAGAGCAGCCAGCAGAAGGAAAGAGAGCAGAATCTTCATCCTTGCTAAAGAGAGATTGAGCCTTCAGATGCTCTTGACAACACAACAATAAATACACCAGTAGACAAATTCATGCAAAAGAAAACAAAATTGAAATTGAAGGAGATGCAAAAAAGAGTTTGTTATTTATTCCAGGAAAAATAGTCACGGTTTGGTTAGCCAATAAAGGCAACCAAAGCCTTTATAAAAAAATAAAACAAACAAATCTAATTTTGTGGCTAAAATCAGTAAACATCCTAAAAATGATCTAGGCTCAATCTTAATTTTATTGCAGAAAAACCTTTTCCCAACAATGTTTCTTAGTCAGTTTCCAGTAAGCATTTACGAGAGCATCTCGATGCAAATAAAGGTTGAAGCCTCATAGTCACATTGGGGCGGTTTCCCAAACAGGGCTTAAGCTTAATCCCAGCCTAAAATGCATGTTTGAACTCTCTAAACCAAAAACAGCTTCCACTGACTATGCTTAGTATGCACATATGTAATGTTGTTTGTTGTTTGGTCAAAGATAAATGAACATTAACAAGAGTTTATTTTTAGTAAACTATAAATAAAGTACAGAATTATGCAAAGCGTTTCTGGGAACCAAAATCAGAAAAAAACGAAAGTAGAATTTCTGGTTCCCAGAATGCTTTGCATGATGCTGATTTTTAAAAATTTTAATCTGTAGTGACAAAGATTTGCTAATGTTTAATATTCTTTTTTTAACAAACTGTTGCCAAAAAATGATTAGTAAATTATAAATTATAGTCTCATTGTTGTGATGAGACAAACACATCTCCACACATCTGCTGTTCTACACACACACAGTTAATGTACTTGATAACTCACAAAATTGCATTAGTAGATCCATTTAGACTGTTTAACAAGTCCCTGAAAATTTCTGATGGGTGTAATGTGTCTCATAAAATATCATTGAAAGTAATCTGTCCTGTGATTGGTTGCCGGATTATTTTTCATACATATTAGAATTAAGTTACATTTTAAAACAGTTTTGGGATAGACATACATGTTGAGTTCCTATCTCTATACGCTCTAAACAATGCTGGGTTATTTTCAGACCAGTGTTGGGTCAAATAAAGACAGATAAGAGCCATTGAGTTAAAGGTGTAGCGGAAGATTTTCCCGAATTTTAGAAAAGAACCGCCTTCTCCACTTTTTAAAAAAATGCAATTGCGCAACACTCCTGATTGACAACAAGGAGGACCAATTGTCTTGATGATCCACTCGGAAAAAGAAAATCCTCCGCAATACCTTTAAATTTACCCTGAAAACGTGTATGTTTGTCCCAACAATGGATTAAAATAACCAAGAATTTTGGGTTAAACGAACCAGCATATGTTAAATTATAACCCAATGGTGTGGGTTAGTCCATTTTTGACCCAACGCTGGTGGGGTTAAGCAAAAGGATGTCAGTCTGAGGGCACATTCAAATTACCCAAGTGCCGTATGCAAAACTTGCTACAAAAGTGCATAAAAAAGCAAATGCAAAGCTTGTGTCTGCCCTAAAAACCGGAACAGAACTGTTAAAACAACAAGCTCAAAACTAGCAGATGCAACAATTTCAATACTGACAGAGGAGGCATGTTTACCATAAACCATAACACAGGAACCAATGCAATGCTTTACTGTATGTTAAGATTAGAATTATGGTAAAGATTGATTATAATTTATGCATATAATAATGTTTACTGAAACCTAACCCTCTCTTTGGGCCAACATATGGCTAATGATTCTTTTTTTATTAAAGTTGCTTTTTAATTTAACAGGCTAAGTACATTTGAGCAATCACCAACGACCCAAGACACCACATTGTTCACATACACACAGTGACCATTATAAAACAAAAACTAGTTTGTCAGCTGTATGTTATTGGGTTACCATATACTCCTCTGTTTACTCCTAAAGGTAAACAAATCATTATAGTGTGTCCTTCAGTATGTTAAAAGCAGCCAGTTGAAGGAAAGAGAGCAGAATCTTCATCATTGCTACAGAGAGATTGAGATTGATGCTTTTGACACCACAACAAAAAATGCATAGACAAATTCATGCAAAAGAAAACAAAATGACATATTAGGCGATGCAAATAAAGGGTTTGTTATTTATTACAGGGATGGGTTGGTGGAAAATAGTCACTGTTTGGTTTGTCAATAAAGGTAACCAAAGCTATTACAAAAATAAAACAAAAAATCTAATTTTATCGGTTAAATCAGACACATCAAATAAAAATGCTAAAATCACCTTGAAGGGTACAGAGAGACAGCTACAATATTTTAATTTAACTCCTAAAATGTATAAAAAATATAACCCTCTGATAACATTAATTCATCAATGTTCTATCTGAAGGATTTGGTATTAGCATATTTAGTCAAGATCAGTACTAATATTTTAAAGCAAAAATTTTGGCTGGATTAAAACCTCTGTTGAGTTAAACAAACTGAATTTGATTAATTATTCTTTGCATTGTATTTTTCATCCTCTTAACGCTTGGTCACAGAAAAAAATAGTACATCTGATAGGACCAAAGTGAATTTAACGCAGAATTAGTTTACCAAAAAATGAAAATTCTGTTACTTAAAGGCGGTGTCTATGATCTCTGAAAGCCAAACAAACACGTCCCTATCCCAATAGAATCTGGACCTTCTTTTGATAGACCCACCACACACACATGCAACCCAGGCAACGATGTCGGTTAGTGGACACGCCCCTTACTGCTGATTGGCTATAAGTGTGTTTTGGCAGTCGCCTGACTTCATTTTTCAAAGTGTTTTTCAAAAATCACACAACCCACCTTTAACCTCATGTCAGTCCATACCCTAAATACCTTTGTTCGTCTTTGAAACACAAATGAACATGTTTTTGACCACCATAGACAGCAACACCACATCCACTTTCAACTCTCTAAAAAAATGATAGTTGGGTCAAAAAGGGACAGATCCATATTTTATAATGTATATAATGACATTTACTGCTTTTAATCCCAATTTTTTGTGAGCAACTGGTTACTAAATTCAACATTTGTGCACTCAAAAGATTTGGACTTCATTTGATGAGTCACCTTAATCCGCTCTTTTTACAGTAAGGTGGCCACCAAAATCTATAAAATCTAAGAATCTGACACACATAAATGAAGGTGTGGGCGAATAAACATCCTCAATGTAGAACACGTGCAAGCACTCACAGACAAACCTAATATTGTATCAAGCCTTGTTTGCTATTGAGTGCAGTTTGATGGTGGTCTACACTCACCTAAAGGATTATTAGGAACACCTGTTCAATTTCTCATTAATGCAATTATCTAATCAACCAATAACATGGCAGTTGCTTCAATGCATTTAGGAGTGTGGTCCTGGTCAAGACAATCTCCTGAACTCCAAACTGAATGCCAGAATGGGAAAGAAATGTGATTTAATCCATTTTGAACGTGGCATAGTTTTTGGTGCCAGATGGGACGGTCTGAGTATTTCAAAATCTGCTCAGTTACTGGGATTTTCACGCACAACCATTTCTGGGGTTAACAAAGAATGGTGTGAAAAGGGAAAAACATCCAGTATAAGGCAGTCCTCTGGGCGAAAATGCCTTGTTGATGCTAGAGGTCAGAGGAGAATGGGCCGACTGATTCGAGATGATAGAAGAGCAAATTTGACTGAAATAACCACTCGTTGCAACTGAGGTATGCAGCAAAGCATTTGTGAAGCCACAACACTCACAACCTTGAGGCGGATGGGCTACAACAGCAGAAGACCCCACCAGGTACCACTCATCTCCACTTCAAATAGGAAAAAGAGGTTACAGTTTGCACAAGCTCACCAAAATTGGACAGTTGAAGACTGGAAAAATGTCGCCTGGTCTGATGAGTCTCGAATTCTGTTGAGACATTCAGATGGTAGAGTCAGAATTTGGCATAAACAGAATGAGAACATGGATCCATCATGCCTTGTTGTAACCACTGTGAAGGCTGGTGGTGGTGGTGTAATGGTGTGGGGGATGTTTTCTTGGCACACTTTAGGCCCCTTAGTGCCAATTGGGCATCGTTTAAATGCCACGGCCCACCTGAGCATTGTTTCTGACCATGTCCGTCCCTTTATGACCACCATGTACCCATCCTCTGATGGCTACTTCCAGCAGGAAAATGCACCATGTCACAAAGCTCAAATCATTTCAAATTTGTTTCTTGAGCATGACAATGAGTTCACTGTACTAAAATGGCCCCCACAGTCACCAGATCTCAACCCAATAGAGCATCTTTGGGATGTGGTGGAACAGGACGCTTCGTGCCCTGGATGTGCATCCCACAAATCTCCATCAACTGCAAGATGTTATCCTATCAATATGGGCCAACATTTCTCAGGAATGCTTTCAGCACCTTGTTGAATCAATGCCACGTAGAATTAAGGCAGTTCTGAAGGCGAAAGGGGGTCAAACACAGTATTAGTATGGTGTTCCTAATAATCCTTTAGGTGAGTGTATATTAGTTATGGGGGCTTGATAAAAAAAAATGTTCGGTCTTTTTAATGGAAAATAAAACTGCAGAAGATACAGACATTATGGACAATTTTGAAGCAGAATGCACCACTTCTCCTGTGTTTGAAACTCATTCACTTCTTCTACAGGTTGTCACGTGATTTCGTTGTCATTGCCAACATCAAACCGAAATCATTAACTATAGTGAAAAACATATGGTGATTTTTCTTTAGTATTTAAGTATTTGAAATACTCTAAATACACTCCCTCAAAATATTTTGTTACAAACTACATTTTATGTTTTCCACACCTGCAAAATACAAATTACAAAATACACTAAAGTAATTAAATACGTATTTCAAATACATTGAATTGAAATAGTGCCCATGTCTGTGTAGTGAGAGCAGTGAGGTGTCAAGTGTGAATATGTGGCAAAGCTCACGGGTCATGGCTCACGGCCCGGTTCAGGTACCATGGCTCACGGATCAGGTAGGAGGGCCCCTTAGCAGAATTTTGCTTAGGGCCCCAGGAAGGTCAGGATCGGCTCTGCCACACATTTATATGTGATGCCACTATAATGTTATGATCTGAATGCAGTTGATATGAATGGCACACAACAGCAAGCCAGACCTAACTTATTACCAAATGAGCAACTCATGTTTATGGTCTGTTTTATGACAGAATTTTCATTTTGGATTAAACTAATGCTGCAGAGACCACAGGTTGTTTTAAATGTTGTCCTCTTCTGCCTCCTACTGTTCATGCAAATCAACATGCAGTTCAATGTTTGGTCAACAGATGTCACTTAGTGTTTAGTTATGAAGATGGTTCATGTTTAACTCTCTGCTTCATTTGATATCAGAGGGCTATTTCATAAAACTAGATTACAGAATAAGCCAGGCTTATTTTGTTAAGTCTGGCTTATTGCTGGTGGATTTCGTTTCATAAAACAAACTTGAACTAGTTCAACCCCGGTTACTATGGAAACTTATGCTTGGAAACTAGCCTGGTCCGGAGCAGGCTAACAGTCAGGCTAAGCCTCAATTGTTGCTTAACTAGACTTCTACTAACACTGAAATGTAAATGCAATGATATTACAGTTGACTCTTTGACATTTTGTTTGACTTTATTAACCACTATTAATCTAACAATTAAAGAAAATCAACTTATATATTAAATTAGATAAATTTTGTTACAATAATAATTAATAATTTCATAATATGGCATGTTATAGGCCTATACAATGTTGAATATAAATGATAATCTTAACTACCCCAATATAAGGATAATAGTTTTTTAACAAATTTAAGATGTATCTAAATTCATATAATTGCAATGTATTGATGGAATATATATATATATATATATATATATATATATATATATATATTTTTTTTTTTTTTTTTTTATTCAGTCTGTCACACAAAGAGGAAAATTAATTTAAATATATAACACACAAAAGTCAAGTACAGTCTTTTAATTTTTTTATGCTTGGTGTGCATAAAAATGCACATTATTTTACAGATCTACAGTATTTGTATCTTTCTCTAGTTGTTACATTTTTCTTGAAATTAAAAAAAAAATGTATGGTGTCTGCGTGGCTGAAGGAATACAATATAATTATGTGATGGTATGCTCTTGGCATTTTGTTGTAATGAGTTAAAATTCTTTTTTATCACAGAGAAGATTGTTAGTGTCCTGTAGAAAATAATTATTCACCTCACAAGGCTTGTACTGACTTACAGTATAATGTGCTTATACCTCAGGCTTCTCTTCAACTGATCATCACCCTGTAACCATTCATAAAACTCTGCACTGTTAAAAAATTATGTAGAACTTACAGTATTACTGTCAGCTGCCAGTAACTTACTGTAGATTTATATGCATGTTATTTACTGGCAACAGTTTGTTCAAAGTTTAATGAACATTAAACATTAACAAGTCTTTTTATTTACAGAATAAAACCATCAAAAAACAGCCTCATGCTAAGCATTCTGGGAACCAAAATATGAAGGATACAACAGAAAAGGTTGATGAGGATTTCTGGCTCATAAAATGCTTTGCATGAGGCTGTTATTTTATAGTTTTATGCTGTAAAATCATAGACTTGTTAGTGTTTAATGTTGATTTAACTTTGAACAAACTGTTGCCAGTAAATAATAACCCTTTAAATCTACATAAGTAACTGGCAAACAGCTGCATAACTACAGCTAATGTTTTAACAGTGTGATAATAAACCTGTGGTTTAAAATCTCTCATACTCCCAGGGTTTAACACGATGACTTGTGGCTCTATAACGCACACATAATTTGCCATCAAAAATTTTTTGAAGTAACATGTCATGTAATAATGATTGGTCAAGAATATGTGTAACATATATGATTTTACACAATCATTTCTTGTACTACTGTAAATTCAGAAATGCATATGCTGTTTACCCACCATGCTCTCAGTGACCACATTTTTTTCTTTCAAGAACAACAGTTCATCTGCAGGAGTAAAGCCTTGCTGCTGATAGATGCCAGTGCGCTCCTCATTGCCAGTTAACATCTTTGGCAGCTGACATAATGAGATTAGACACTTCTATGCTTATATCAACTACAGTTCTTATGAACAATATATTTATGTTTTATTTTCACCTGTTATTTTTTTTGTCCACTCAAGTTGCTGCTTTTGAAATGTACCCCCAAATAAAATAAAAACTTTAAATTTAAGTTACATTTAAAGTTAAATGTATTAAAATCATTAATCTGCTAAATATGTATTATATAGGTTACTTAGTAACCTACAAATTGTCTTTTAAAAGTTAAGATTTGTGTTATTTTTAAAAAGTACAGTATATAAAATTAAGCAAATTATAGTCACATAAGCATTGACGGGGATCGAACCCGGATCCATGCATGTGCTGCTGAGATCACTAACCACTAGGCCATCATATCTGACGGTGTAGCATGCTTTCATTAGCCTCGTTAGCCAGACCTACATCAAGATGTAAGGTCTGGCAACTCTTCACACAAACGGCTCAATGCAAGGGGCGGGATATAAGGTTGTCCCTCAAAATGCCTCTGCACGCAATAGGATAGCGCTATGACGGATCAGAGCAACGAAGAAGGTGACGTAGTTACCGTAACCAGTCGGCAAAACTCCAAACACATCTTTCTTGCTTAAAAAGGACTTCAGTAGGGTTTATTTGCTCTTCTCTCAAAGAAAAACATAAGTCTAAGTCCTCCAGAGTCGGGGCCAAAGCCGCTTCAAAAGATAGCTGTTCGCCAGCAGCAGCAGCCATTCTCTGTTTTCAAGTAGGAACCGTTGCAGCTCTGTCGTCATCATGTTAAGCCCGCCCCACAGACGCTACACACGATGTGATTGGCCTGACCAAATTTTGGTTTTTGGACCGGTTAAGTGTATTGTGAGTGCCTAGACTAAACCCTGGCAGCAAATATATTTTGCGGCCGCTAGGGTGCGTCTAGATTTCTAGGCTATGCTTTCATGTGATCGCTTTAGAATAAGACAATATATTTAGTTTCTGCAAGAAAGGATTTAATCCATAAGGACTTTCCAACTGTTTTATGGGTTTGTTTATTGCAGCAGTACTATAATTTTCAGTCAGTAGTACATTTTTCATAATTTTTTTATCAAAAATTACCGCTTTCTCTTTAACTTTGATCGATTTGATCCACGCTCGACCTCTAGGGCTGCTCAAGAATAGCGTGCACGCGCAATTATCTTGACTAGGGAAATCTGGATCATATTAGTTGGATTGCGTAAGCTTCATTTGCCTTTTTTGAAACCGCTTTAGCCTCGCCTCATTTGTTAGGTTAATTCAAGTCGAGTTTGTAACTTTAATCCTCGCTTTTCCAAGCGAGTTTTATGAAATAGCCCTCTGCACTGGCTGCTAATGATCGCATCTCACATGCAAACACAAGAAAGATCTACAGAGAAAAACACCCCCCCATCCCCAGTGGGCAATGTATTAATGCAGAGATTCATGCTTTCTTTAGATTTCTCAAACATTGACGGTGCTTCAACAATTCTTTTGTTAGTTAATTGGAGTTTATGAATATTAAACATACATTTTAGCATATATTATTTATGTGCTAAAAATAAGCCGTAATATACTATTATTTATAAATGTCTTGCTAAACGAATTAGAGGAAAATATATATTTTGCCCTTTTGCCTTTACCAAATCTACCCTATATAAATAGCAGAGAATGCAAGAAATGTAAGAAATAATAGACCAGCTATATTCTGCTTCTTTCAATTACATAGTAAAGTTCATTGATGAAAAATACAGAGAGACAAATGGTAATAAAGGTATTTATCAGTCTTTAATATAGTTATTTAGAAATATATAACATAGCCTAACAACTTTAGGGTCATTTAACTGAAATGTTGGATTTAATTATGAAAAAAAACAGCCAGGATCCCAGAATATATAAAAACTCCCTCAATATTGTTTTAAGGGCATATCAGTGTAAGACCTCTAGAACCTGTATGTTTTTAATTCCCAAAATGTACATTTTTGTGAACTCAAAGGATCTATATATTAAAAGGTCTTGACACTTTGTACAACATAATTTCTAAGATTGTTTCCATAGTTTGTTATTCAAGGTTATTCCACAATTTCAATAAGTTGATTACCATTCTAAAATATAGAAAAATTATGAAAAGAATAAGTGACCTTGAATGGTAGTGTAATTAATGTTTAAAAGTCATCTTTAAAAATAATCTTAAAAAATCATAATTTTTAACCAACCTCTAATCATTTTAAGATAGCTGTCTTTAAATTGTTTACAGTACACTAGAAGTAATCCTCAAATAACATTTGGATGTCGAGTGTCAATTTTAGAAAATGTAGAAAGCTAATCAAAAGCACCACAGATTTTGTGCAATTTTCAGTTATTGGCAGTACTTTACATACTCAAGTCATCATCATGTCTCCAGACTATGAATAATTTAGCATAGTTTTGTCAGGCACATGGTGGCTGCCAACTAAGCTACAGCAGGGTGGTTTGAGTGGTGCGCTCTGTAACAGCCAATCAGAGATCTTTCTTTATGAAACTCCAAATCAAAATAAAAAAATTATTTCTAAAATGTAATTTTGATTTGATTCAATAATAACACACACATAAACCATATAAATCTTTCACTTTTTTTAAAAATACTGTCTTTAGGATTTCATAACAAGTTCCCAACAGTGGTATTCGGTCCTGGGCCTTATATAGGTGGTATAATTGGACACACGCCTGAACCAAAGTGAACTTCTGGTCATTATTTATTTATTGATCTGGCTGGTGGCTGATCTCTGAAACAAATGTCTTGTAGAAAATAAAATGTTTTGGTTTGCTAAAGACAAGGAGAGACGAGGAGCATGGATCACAACTGTGAGAAAACAGGTTTGGCAACCAGGCAAAAATTTAAAAGGAATCTGTAGCTAATACAGGTTAGATATTTGAACAAAGGTAATTTACTTGTCATTTATTTCTCTTGTTATCTCTACTGTTAACTAATGTAAAAGGACTGTGAAGTTATTGATTCTATGTGGAAGTCTACCAACGGCTGCCTTTAGTTTACAAAATGTGTTTATGTTGTAGTTGCTGCTACGTCTATACTTGCAACAACTTTAACTATAAACAGTATTTGTGTGTCAGAGTTTATCATGGTCTCAGCTGATGTAAACTTTCATGTCACATGTCATGACATATTTGTATCACACCTTTGTAGTCAACACACCCAGGGCAAAATATCCATTTTCACTTCAGTTCTCTTCTCTTCTTCATTGAGAGCATGACAGGCATAAAGTAACATTACAGACATCTAAAACAATAACATCTCTCACTTAACCTGTTTCAAATAACTTGTTCTAAGAATGCTAGTCATCTCATTTAAACACTTAGGCCACACCTAAAATGTGTGAATGACATTGCATTGTTACAATTTTCAACCAAAACAATTTCAATTGAAAAGGTTTGCAAAATGTCTAAAATATGTCTATTATGCAGTTAATGTGAACTACAATTGTGGTGAACTTCATACATCCACTAAAATGTAATTGGGACCAATTGGTTAATAACGGGAAAAAGTGAAGTACTGAAAAAAATTCAGTGCCATTTATTTTTCTGATGGTGATGCACATTAACCCCGAGTGTTGTCTCTGTCTAAACTTTAGAGACATGAGAAACTCAATGGACCACACAATCCCATCATCATAACATGGCCATGTACAGTAAATATGTCCACACTAGTCACTAGTTTCACAGAGATAGAAAGACAGAGAAAATTATGGAGAAACAGAAATGTGTGTGGTGAGTCTTGTGACACATTAGATTTTCAAGAAACAATAATCAGTTTTTACAGGGTTCCAACACCTAGTTAACTTCAAATTTAAGGACCTTTCAGGACTTTCCAGGTCCAATACTCTCAAATTCAAGGACTAAATGTGGGGACACATTTCAAGTGAAAGTAAGGTTACATCGTGTTACCTTTAAAGATACATTGTAACAGTTCCCTTTTGAGGGAACTTGCGCTGCGTCACTGTGGTGAAACTTTGGGGACTGAATGTGTATATCAAATTCAACCAATGGTGAGGCTTAATGACGAAGACAGGGTGATGCAGGAAGTATATCGCTATCTGAAATATTGCCAAAGACGGCGTTACAGGGACGCAGGAAGTATGGCAAGGGATACGCAGCTCCTCGTTCCCTTCTCAGGGAACAACAGTTACATACGTAACCAGAGAAGTTTTCAGGTGTCAAACACAACTTTTTTGGTATGAATCAAAATTCGCATACAGAAGATATTAGCATTTAAAGCGAACAGTTTAGCACGTGTGCTTAAAAAGTCTAAAATTTTTATGATATTCTTCTACACTACACAGGGAATAATGTGAAAAAAAATTTCTGAAAATTTCTTGCATAAAATAGATTCAAGCACTTTCGATGACCTGTATCTATGTATGTATATTTTCAAAAACTTCCCAAGGCCTTGATCCCCCCCCAGATTCACAAACGTTCAAGGATTTAAGGACCCCTGTGACTCCTGTTCTATAATCAGGTTGAAATCAATTGCTGAAATTAAACTTTGGTGCTCGATTGGTAGATCGTTGCATAGAGCATTGTGTTAGCATGCACAAGGACATAGATTTATTCCCTAAGGAACATGCATAGTGATAAAATGTGTACCTTGTAATCATGTAATGCACTGTAAGTCGATAAATAAATAAATAAATAAAATTATTGACTTACTAAAACATCATATACAGTCTTGTTCAAAATAATAGCAGTACAATGTGACTAACCAGAATAATCAAGGTTTTTAGTATATTTTGTTATTGCTACGTGGCAAACAAGTTACCAGTAGGTTCAGATTCTCAGAAAACAAACAAGACCCAGCATTCATGATATGCACGCTCTTAAGGCTGTGCAATTGGGCAATTAGTTGAATTAGTTGAAAGGGGTGTGTTCAAAAAAATAGCAGTGTGGCATTCAATCACTGAGGTCATCAATTTTGTGAAGAAACAGGTGTGAATCAGGTGGCCCCTATTTAAGGATGAAGCCAACACTTGTTGAACATGCATTTGAAAGCTGAGGAAAATGGGTCGTTCAAGACATTGTTCAGAAGAACAGCGTACTTTGATTAAAAAGTCGATTGGAGAGGGGAAAACCTATAAAGAGGTGCAAAAAATGATAGGCTGTTCAGCTAAAATGATCTCCAATGCCTTAAAATGGAGAGCAAAACCAGAGAGACGTGGAAGAAAACGGAAGACAACCATCAAAATGGATAGAAGAATAACCAGAATGGCAAAGGCTCAGCCAATGATCACCTCCAGGATGATCAAAGACAGTCTGGAGTTACCTGTAAGTACTGTGACCGTTAGAAGACGTCTGTGTGAAGCTAATCTATTTTCAAGAATCCCCCGCAAAGTCCCTCTGTTAAAAAAAAGGCATGTGCAGAAGAGGTTACAATTTGCCAAAGAACACATCAACTGGCCTAAAGAGAAATGGAGGAACATTTTGTGGACTGATGAGAGTAAAATTGTTCTTTTTGGGTCCAAGGGCCACAGGCAGTTTGTGAGACGACCCCCAAACTCTGAATTCAAGCCACAGTACACAGTGAAGACAGTGAAGCATGGAGGTGCAAGCATCATGATATGGGCATGTTTCTCCTACTATGGTGTTGGGCCTATTTATCGCATACCAGGGATCATGAATCAGTTTGCATATGTTAAAATACTTGAAGAGGTCATGTTGCCCTATGCTGAAGAGGACATGCCCTTGAAATGGTTGTTTCAACAAGACAATGACCCAAAACACACTAGTAAACGGGCAAAGTCTTTGTTCCAAACCAACAAAATTAATGTTATGGAGTGGCCAGCCCAATCTCCAGACCTTAATCCAATTGAGAACTTGTGGGGTGATATCAAAAATGCTGTTTCTGAAGCAAAACCAAGAAATGTGAATGAATTGTGGAATGTTGTTAAAGAATCATGGAGTGGAATAACAGCTGAGAGGTGCCACAAGTTGGTTGACTCCATGCCACACAGATGTCAAGCAGTTTTAAAAAACTGTGGTCATACAACTAAATATTAGTTTAGTGATTCACAGGATTGCTAAATCCCAGAAAAATTTTTTGAGTTTGTACAGTCAAAGGTAGACACTGCTATTTTTTTGAACACACCCCTTTCAACTAATTGCCCAATTGCACAGCCTTAAGAGCGTGCATATCATGAATGCTGGGTCTCATTTGTTTTCTGAGAATCTACTGAACCTACTGGTAACTTGTTTGCCACGTAGCAATAAAAAAATATACTAAAAACCTTGATTATTCTGGTTAGTCACATTGTACTGCTATTATTTTGAACAATACTGTAGGAGTGCTTTCCCAGACAGTGTTTAGATTAATCCCGGACTAGGCAAACATACTTTATAAGAACAATACTGGTGTGCATTTAGGGACAAAACAATGGCACTGAAATATGTTAAAGGAAAACAACACTGTTTGTCAATATTTTACTATTTTCTTACTTTAGCTTAGACGAATTAATACATGCCTATCTTTTTACCATGCATGCACTAAATCTTTGTACAGCATGTCGTGAATGTGTTAGCATTTAGCCTAGCCCCATTCATTCCTTCAGGATCCAAACAGGGATGAAATTAAAAGCCACCAAACACTTCCATGTTTTCCCTATTTAAAGACTGTTACATGAGTAGTTACACGAGTAAGTATGGTGGCACAAAATTAAATAAGGTGATTTTTTAAGCGGATAAAAAATTAGAACTATATTGTATGGTGGAAGAGCACTTAGTTT
Source organism: Paramisgurnus dabryanus (assembly GCF_030506205.2). Classification (NCBI taxonomy): domain Eukaryota; kingdom Metazoa; phylum Chordata; class Actinopteri; order Cypriniformes; family Cobitidae; genus Paramisgurnus; species Paramisgurnus dabryanus. The sequence continues at coordinate 14,641,467 of NC_133341.1, forward strand.
GCAGCATCGACCTTGGCACGCAATAACATTATCACTCCTGCCTACTCCCCCTCTCGCTCAAACTTCCATCAATATTACTGCACCATGTGACTTTTATTTATAGGATGACAGTAAGAAATTAAGATGCAGAATATTTTATAGCAAAGTGGTTTGTGTGTCACATCTATGTTTGGAAGACAAAAAGAAATCTATAAAAAACAGTGACTCACAAATTAGTTCAAAATTGTTATTTGCTCTTTAATTGAAAATTCTGGGACAGTTGTTTCTATATATAAATGAAAAAGAATGGAGCACATTAACTGTTATTACCATAATATGTAAAGAGTCTAGAGAACCTTAACCTAGTCCATAGAAAACAGTTGATTTAGAAGTTTGATATCAAACATATTTCAAGTTAGGCCAGGGGGGGGACGACAGAATCAATAACAGCTTAATAGAAATACCTATGAGAAATACATGCTTAGCATTTAAATTGGGCAATAATTTATCACCCTCACGCTAAGTGTAAGGATGAAAAAATCTGTTCAGTTTCAAAAATTAAAATCTTCATTTACTCTCACTCCCGTTGTTCAAATTTCATTCATCTGTTGAACACAAAATAAAATATTTTGAAAAATCATTGTAGCATCACAGTTAACGGTACCTTATTGACTTTTATAGCGGAAAAATAAATATTATTCTTTTTTGTGTTCACCAGAATAAAATAAAATTCACACAGGTTTAGAACAACATTGGGGCGAGTATGATGACAGAATATTCATTTTTGGGTGAACAATCCCTTGAACATGGCCAGCTGTGAGATCTGCTCAGACACAATTATATTCAACACATTAACACATTATCATGCCTGAAAACAAACGCAGGTTCTATCCAGACAAAAAATCACTATAATATTCATTCATGAGGAACACAGGCATACAGACAGTAATACCATTTATCATTCCCCTCTGTGACCTTGGCTGATTTACATTACACACGTTTGAGGTCACAGCACCTGAATCTTATTAGCAAGAAATTAAAGGTTAAAGCTGAACTCTATTTCATGTCTCATATATTATCATCCCACCAATCACAGGGCTTTACAAATACACATCAACACCTCCAGATTTTTGACCCTTGGCCTGACAGTGACACAGTACACCATCCTTTCAGAATAATTCAATTAATAATTCATCACATCAGTCACTTTTAATGATTAAACGGTGTCTTCTGCTTAGCGGGAACAGTACATTGTATGCAATCTTTTGGAACCTGCTTTTTTAACTGCTATAATCCTGCTGTCCATGGATATGAATTAGACCAGTGGTTCTTAAACTTTTTCAGCGTGCGCCCCCCCCCCCCCCTAAAGAAAATTTGACAAAAAACTGTTCTAAAACTCGACCTTTTAATAAAAAACATATAATTATACAAAGTAGTGCTTTTGGTTAGTAGCCTTATTTTTTTTAGGTTTAATTACACAGAATTCATGACAAACTAATGTATTTTATAAAATGTCCTAAAACTGGGGCCCCCAGTTTGAGAACCACTGAATTAGACGAGTGGTCTCCAACATGGTGCCTGCAGGGAGCCTTTGAGTTGCCCGCCAAAGCACATTCTGTTAATAGCCTCAATTTTTATATTTATTTATTTCATATTTTTATATTAGCTTGGCTTCTTTTATGCACATTAACACATTAAATGATGATAAAACATATGAACAAGTAAAACAAAACGTTTTGAGAAGACATTTCAAAAAAGTTCCCTCCTCTTTCATCCATTGTGGTATCCCTTGCTCACAAAAAGGTTGGAGACCCCTAAATTAGACTGCCAAGCTTCAAAAATAATCACAGTGGCCCATATATGGCTCAACATTCACATGTTTCCCAAAGTAAATGGTTGCTTTGAAATGTAAGCCTTCCAACCATACAAACCTAATATATACTTGTACATAACTGGTTTTAATGTATATCATGGAGGCTCAAACTGGATTTGAGAGCTTAACTGAGACATAGATTTTGAGTTTTAGTTGACTGCTGTATGTAATTACAGAAATTTAACCCTGTCTGTGAAATCCAGGCTCAGAAAAAAGTAGTATTGTACATAAATGTACATTTTCTGTGGCTGGGGTGGTACCCCAAGGTTTTGTTTTTTCCCCTTTACAGGTCATAATACAATGTTGTAGCTTTTTGGGTATTACTGAACCTTAAGCACCTATACATGTACCTTAAGAGTTAAATTTGTACCCCTAACATTTAACTGGTACAAAATTGTTCTTTTAAAGGCAGACAATATGTCTATAGGGTATAATATTGTACCACAAAATGTACATTTCAATGTGTTATACACATAAAAGTACAAAAATGAAGATTTGAGGGTCCCCCAAGATGGAAAATAACAGTGCTGAAGTGTCATCATTTAATTATGACTCACTGATTTCACTTTGATATTAATCTTGACATACTCATAGTATAAAAAAAAGTTATATTTTCCACAATGTTCTTTACTGTTTTTATGTAAAAAAAAAAAAACCAGTATATCATAAAAGACTTTAGATCGGTTTTCAAAGACTGAGTCACAAATTATTTTCAGTTCCCAACTATTTAAACAGCTATCAATGATGTCGGCTGTTTGCTAGCCTATGTTTCAGTGCTAGACAGCTATGACGTGCATATGTATAAATCTAGACCCAGGTGTGGGCAGTGAGAATAAACAATGGTGATTTTAAATACTGCCGTCTGTAAAGAAGACAGCAGACAAGCAGAATTTCAGGACAAGGTTGCACACCTGATTACAGATGTTGTGTGTGAGGAGAGATATATGCATCTTTTACACTCTTCTGTGCATTAACATTTGTTACTTTTAGTTCATTCCTTTTCTGAAAGATCTACTGGTCTTGTCTGGTTAAATTAGTGCTTTTCAACCCTGTACAAAAATTCAGCAGTTAGTTCCAATTAGTTCCTTCAATCTGATATGCTTGATGAAACTCTTTAGATCAATGCTAAAGACTTCAAGACAAAATGGGTGCATGCGACATCAACGTTGCATTTTTTGTAATTTACTGATTTCTATAAAATCGTCATATATAAATATAAACCTTTTGTTAGGACGTCAGTTTAATTGGTTGCTTTGTTTCTGTGTTTTCATTGTCTGTGTTTATGTTTTACAGCTTTGCTCATGCGCGTCTGTCACTTGGGTTCTTCATCTGCGTGATTCCTTACACCTGCGTCATTCACCTGCTAATCATTTACCCCTCGTTTGGTTTGCTATATTAGTGTCCTTAGCTTTTTGTTCCCTGCGAGTTCGTCATTGTATGTGCCTTGCCATATCTCCTGTCTTGTCTAGTCGGTCCAGTTCCTAGCATTGATATTATAACCATCCGTTTATTTTTGTTATTTCATAGTCTATTTTTCTCCATAGTTCAGTCTGTTTTTTACTTTGTTTTTTCGCTTTTTACCTGTGCTCTCTGCTGTCACCATCTGCCAGGTTACCCTCTGCTCTGCTATCCCTGGGTGGTTGTCATCTCACTCTCCGCTGCAGCTTCGACTGCTTGGCTGCCAGAGGCGCTGTCCAGCGTACCATCGCAGGGTCCGTAGCCGCGGCCCGGCTCGCCCGGGTAATTTCTCCGTGGCAGTTCTATCATTCACCCAGCCTCCTAGCGGTGGATTCCTCAGTTGGCCTTCGTCCATTGGAACTCTCTCCCTGTCTACGCACAGCGGCAACTCTCTCCCTGTCTACGCACAGCGGCTACTCTCACCCAGTCAAGCACTGCGGATCTCTCTCTCCCTGTCTACGCACAGCGGCAACTCTCTCCCTGTCTACGCACAGCGGCTACTCTCACCCAGTCAAGCACTGCGGATCTCTCTCTCTCTTTTATTCTTCAGCTATATTATTTATCCAAGCTCAGTCTTGTGATCAATGACTCTTTAATAAATACGTTTTTTTCTGCAATTGGATCCTGTCTCAGTCTCCCTCTCTAAGCCCTGACAGACGAACTCGCCAGTAAATGGATCCAGCAGATGCCGAGTCAGTGCGTTCTGCCATCGCCCAGCAGGGAGCCTGGTTGGGTCAGCACACGGCACAGATTACATCAGCCTCTCGTGAAGTCGAGGATCTCTCGTCTCGCTTCACTGAGCTTAGCGCTCAGCTCGATCAGGTCCGACGAGAGGTCAGTCAACCCCGCCAGCCTCTGGAGGCGGAACCTCATGCTGCCAGCCCTCCGCCGTATGATGGCGATCCCAACTCCTGCCGGGCATTCCTTTCCCAGTGTTCTTTAGTGTTTGCACTTCAGCCCCGACGATATGCTACAGAACAGACCCGGGTAGCCTTCTGTATTACCCTGCTCACCGGGCGAGCGCGTGAGTGGGGCACTGCGGTCTGGGATGCCCGTGCGCCCTGCTGTCAGTCTTTTGATGCCTTTCGGCGTGAGATGGAGAAGTTGTTCGACCGGTCGGTACAGGGTGATGCCGCAGCCGCCTGTTTGGTGCGTTTGGTTCAGGATAAGCACTCAGTCACGGATTATTCCATAAAATTCAAGACTCTGGCCACAGCGTGCGGTTGGAATGACTCAGCTCTACGTGCTCAGTTTGTAGACGGCCTCAATCATGAAATCCAGGATGAAATCGCTACCCACGATTTGCCTCGTTCCCTCGACGATATCATCGAGCTCGCGCTCAAGGTTGAGGCTCGGATGCTTCTTCGCCATCACCGCCGCACGCTGCGTCATCGGGTTCTCCAGAGTGAATCTGCTAATTCTACCACACCCACCTCATTGTCTTCACTCACGGAGGCTGAACCCATGCAGCTCGGTCGCATGCGTCTCTCTCAGAAGGAGAGAGAGCGACGTCTATTAAATTCTCTCTGTCTGTACTGTGGCAAGCCGGGGCATTTCGCTAAGGGGTGTCCGTTAAAAGATCCAGCCCGCCGGTGAGACCGGGAGTCCTGGTGGGCGTGGCTTCTGAAGAAATCTCCCGTGTATCTAGCTCTCATCTACCTGTTATTCTGTCCTTTGGGGGCAAGGATCATCCCACCTCGGCCCTTCTCGATTCTGGTGCCGAGGGTAATTTTTTGGATGAGGAGCTGGCTCGCTCGTTGGGCATTCCTGCTGTTCCCCTCAAGATTCCTCTCGTGGTTTGGACCCTCAAAGGGCAGCAGACAGCGCAGGTCTCTCACTGTACACCCCCGGTTAGTCTTTTTGTTTCTGGCAACCACCGTGAGGAGATTGTGCTGTACCTTCTAGGCTCTTCTCTTTCGCCCATCATTTTGGGTCATGCCTGGTTGGCACAGCACAATCCTCACGTGGATTGGCGTAATAGTGTTATTTTATCTTGGTCTTTGTCATGTCATGTGTCTTGTCTGGGTGCTGCTTCTTCTGGTTCTGTTTCTTCTGTTTCTCAGGTTTCAGCAGCCGATTTGACTGGGGTCCCGGCGGAGTATGGAGATCTTCATCAGGTGTTCAATAAAGCCCGGGCCACCTCCCTTCCTCCCCACCGGTCGTATGATTGCGCCATCGATCTCCTCCCAGGCACTTCTCCGCCTAAGGGTAGACTTTTTTCTTTGTCCGGTCCCGAGAGAGAGGCTATGGACCGTTATGTTAACGATTCCCTTCGTGCCGGTCTCATCCGTCCCTCCACTTCCCCTGCGGGGGCAGGTTTCTTTTTTGTTAAAAAGAAAGACGGCTCCCTACGTCCATGCATTGATTACAGAGGTCTCAATGACATTACCATTAAGAATAGGTATCCCCTGCCTTTAATGTCGTCGGCCTTTGAATTGTTGCAGGGAGCGCGCGTCTTCACCAAATTAGATCTGCGCAATGCTTACCATCTGGTGCGCATTAGGGAGGGAGATGAGTGGAAGACAGCTTTTAATACACCTTCCGGACTCTTCGAATATTCCGTTTTGCCGTTCGGTCTTTGTAACGCCCCCTCTGTCTTCCAGACTCTGGTTAATGACGTGCTGAGAGACATGATCAATAAATTTGTGTTTGTGTACATTGATGATATTCTCATCTTTTCCCCGTCTATGCAGGTACACACTCAGCACGTTCGCAGAGTTCTTCGGCGTCTCCTTGAAAATCAGCTCTTTGTTAAGGCGGAGAAGTGCGAGTTCCATAGGGATTCGGTTTCGTTCCTTGGTTTCGTTATCGCCGCGGGTGAGATCCGTCCAGACCCTTCTAAGATTAAGGCGGTAGCCGAGTGGCCAGTCCCCGACACTCGTAAGGAGTTGCAACGGTTTCTGGGTTTTGCCAATTTTTATCGGCGATTCATTAGGAACTTTGGTCAGATTGCTAAACCTCTCACTGCTCTCACTTCCACTAAAGAATGTTTCCGTTGGAATAGTGACGCTCAGGAGGCCTTTGATAATTTAAAGTCCCGGTTTATCTCTGCTCCTGTTCTTTCTATTCCAGATCCGGAGGCTCAGTTTATTGTGGAGGTAGATGCTTCTGATGTCGGGGTAGGCGCCGTGCTTTCTCAGCGGTCTGCGAAGGACGGAAAGGTGCATCCTTGCGCTTTCTTTTCTCACCGGTTGAGCCCTGCTGAACGAAACTACGACATTGGTAACCGGGAGCTGTTGGCGGTTCGATTGGATCTGGGTGAGTGGCGTCACTGGTTAGAGGGGACCTCGGAGCCCTTCTTGGTTTGGACGGACCACAAGAATTTGGAATATGTCCGTTCAGCCAAGAGGGTGACATCGCGGCAGGCTCGTTGGGCACTCTTCTTTGACCGTTTTAACTTTACTCTCTCGTACCGGCCAGGTTCAAAGAATACTAAGCCTGATGCCCTCTCTCGCTTGTTTGGTGACCCTGACGTCGAGAGGGACGAAACCATCCTCCCTGAAGGGCGGGTGGTGGGTGCCCTCTGTTGGGGCATCGAGCAGCGGGTGAGGGAAGCCGGACGAGAGAGTGAAGTGCCGGAGGGGTGCCCGGCGGGTCGGCTTTGGGTTCCGGCAGCGCTTCGCTCTGAGGTCATCCGGTGGGGTCACGAGTCCAGGTTTTTCGGCCATCCGGGAGTTCGGAGAACGTTGGCTACCGTCCGTCAACGTTTTTGGTGGCCCGCTATGGGCTCCGACGTCAGACAGTTCGTTTTAGCCTGTCAGGTGTGCGCCCGTAATAAAGCGTCTCATCAGCCTCCCATTGGTCTGCTTAAATCTCTCCCCATACCCACCCGTCCTTGGTCACATATAGCCATTGATTTTGTCACCGGCTTACCAGTTTCTAAGGGTAACACCGTCATCCTCACGGTGGTGGATCGTTTCTCCAAAGCGGTTCATTTTATTCCTCTACCTAAGCTTCCCTCTGCCAAAGCGATGTCTCAGATATTAGTGGAACACGTCTTTCGCCTCCATGGTTTACCCACAGACGTGGTATCCGACAGGGGTCCCCAATTTATCTCTCGATTTTGGCAAGAATTCTGTAAGCAGATTGGTGCCACTGCCAGCCTGTCTTCAGGTTATCACCCTCAGACCAATGGGCAATGTGAACGGGCTAATCAGGATCTCGGTCGTACGCTCCGCTGTCTGACGTCTCAATGTCCGAACTCTTGGTGCCAACAGCTTCCGTGGGTAGAATATGCACATAATTCCCTACCTGTATCATCCACTAACATGTCCCCCTTCGAAGCCTCGATGGGTTTTCAGCCTCCTTTGTTTCCCTTGCAGGAATCCGATGCGGCGGTTCCGTCTGCTCTGGCCTTCGTCCAACGCTGCAAACGCATCTGGAATAGGGCCAGAAACGCTTTAATTCAGACTTCCAGACGAACCCAGATCGCGGCCGACCGGCACCGGCGACCCGCCCCTTGCTATATTTGTGGGCAGAAAGTATGGCTCTCTTCCAAGGATCTGCCTCTCCGAGAGCCTTCACGTAAACTGGCTCCTCGCTTCCTTGGTCCATACAGTATAGTTAAGGTCATTAGTCCGGTTGCGGTCAAGCTCAGATTGCCTTTAGCATTCGGTCGGATTCACCCGGTTTTTCATGTTTCCAAGATCAAACCTGTTTTTTTTTCCCGTATTAATCCTGTCCCCTCTGCTCCCACCCCCCCCACCCCTCATCTAGTGGACGGTTCTCCTGCTTATTCCGTTAAGCGGTTATTAGATTCACGCCGGCGGGGCAGAGGTTTTCAGTATCTCGTGGACTGGGAGGGATACGGCCCGGAGGAGAGGTGTTGGGTACCGGCCCGGGACATTTTGGACCCTGAGTTGATTAACGATCTCCGTCGGCGACAGGGTGAGCCCCTCCTGGGACCGCCCGGTGGCGGTTTTGGGGGGGGGGATACTGTTAGGACGTCAGTTTAATTGGTTGCTTTGTTTCTGTGTTTTCATTGTCTGTGTTTATGTTTTACAGCTTTGCTCATGCGCGTCTGTCACTTGGGTTCTTCATCTGCGTGATTCCTTACACCTGCGTCATTCACCTGCTAATCATTTACCCCTCGTTTGGTTTGCTATATTAGTGTCCTTAGCTTTTTGTTCCCTGCGAGTTCGTCATTGTATGTGCCTTGCCATATCTCCTGTCTTGTCTAGTCGGTCCAGTTCCTAGCATTGATATTATAACCATCCGTTTATTTTTGTTATTTCATAGTCTATTTTTCTCCATAGTTCAGTCTGTTTTTTACTTTGTTTTTTCGCTTTTTACCTGTGCTCTCTGCTGTCACCATCTGCCAGGTTACCCTCTGCTCTGCTATCCCTGGGTGGTTGTCATCTCACTCTCCGCTGCAGCTTCGACTGCTTGGCTGCCAGAGGCGCTGTCCAGCGTACCATCGCAGGGTCCGTAGCCGCGGCCCGGCTCGCCCGGGTAATTTCTCCGTGGCAGTTCTATCATTCACCCAGCCTCCTAGCGGTGGATTCCTCAGTTGGCCTTCGTCCATTGGAACTCTCTCCCTGTCTACGCACAGCGGCAACTCTCTCCCTGTCTACGCACAGCGGCTACTCTCACCCAGTCAAGCACTGCGGATCTCTCTCTCCCTGTCTACGCACAGCGGCAACTCTCTCCCTGTCTACGCACAGCGGCTACTCTCACCCAGTCAAGCACTGCGGATCTCTCTCTCTCTTTTATTCTTCAGCTATATTATTTATCCAAGCTCAGTCTTGTGATCAATGACTCTTTAATAAATACGTTTTTTTCTGCAATTGGATCCTGTCTCAGTCTCCCTCTCTAAGCCCTGACACCTTTACAGTTCTTCAGTGACCTTTCCCACACATCCACACCCACACATCTGTAATGCTCATCTGTGTTCACCTGGCTTTGACCCTGCACTTACTTCTGTTATCCCATGAGGCATTAATGTGAATTAGACTAACTGCCATAGCCCTGAGCCAAAACACCAACTGGACCAAACAGTCCCATGTTAACAGATAAACACTCACTGTCACACTAACTCACTATTCACTCATTAAGTAAAATAACTACACAATGGCACCTTATTTTCAACAGTTTTTAAAAAATAAATGATGTGCATTTGTCTCACAGGGTCATAGAATGATGGCAGGAGAAGCCCTGAGCCTTTATTTAAGTTGTAATAGATTAGTGACCATATGTCTCACCAGACGCCCTACAACACACACATATTGTGAGTCAGTTCGGCAATCTGGCCAGCACTAAGAAAGACAAAACTAAGGTTCACACCTGTTTTAGACAGATAAAATTTGCATATATATATATTTAAAAAGTCAAGAGTTTTGTTATTAGACAAAATATGATTAAAGGGACACTCCACCTTTTTTTTAAATATGCAAATTTTCCAGCCCCTATAGAGTGAAACATTAGATTTTTACCGTTTTGGAATCCATTCAGCTGATCTGGTGGTACAACTTTTAGCATAGCTTAGCATAATCCATTGAATCTGATTAGACCATTAGCATCATGCTCAAAATAACCAAAGTGTTTCGATACTTTTCATATTTAAAACTTGACTCTTCTGTAGTTTCACAGTGTACTAAGCCCAAAAATAGTCTCCTTGGTAACTTTCAATAGCAGGGGACAATTTTTGGGCACTGCGTAATATCATTACGCCTGCTGCAGCCATGTAACAGCAGCAAAGTCCTTGATTATTACGCCAGACGGAGAGCATAGTTCCTAGCCATATCCGCCTAGAAAATCAAAACTTTTAATTTTCTGTCGGTCTAAGTACACGATGTAACTACACAAGAGTCAAATTTTAAATAGGAAAAATATCGAAATTCTTTGGTTATTTTGAGCGCAATGCTAATGGTCTAATCAGATTCAATGGATTGTGCTAAGCTATGCTAAAAGTTGTACCGCCAGACCCGGAGATCAGCTGAATGGGTTCCAAAACGGTAAAAATAAAGTTTTTAAGTCTAGGGGAGCTGGAAAATGAGCATATTTTAAAAAAAGTGGAGTGTCCCTTTAAATAGTGACCATTTTGTAAACCTATGCAACAAAATAAAAGCAGCAAATGGAACTTAAAGGCTGTCATTCTATATACATTCACGTAGTGCCTTACTTACTTTTGGTCATAGTGATGGGGACTGCATGAAATTCTTCAGGCATTGAGTTCATTTAAACCTCATAACAAGCCAGGCTCTTCCAATTCCAGCTGTACTTCTGGTCCTGGATCTCAATTGGTCCATTCAGTTTTAAAATACACAAAAAAAAAAGCTACGACACAAACCATCTGTTCACATATCTCTCCGCAGTATCATAAAAGTCAAGATGGTTTCAGGTAAGAAACTGTAAATGTCATCCTTCTGCTAGAAGAATGATTCTGCCTATCAATGTTAATTGTTATGAACATATAAATCTAGCATTTTATTATGTAGCGATCATTTTTAAGTAATATTGAACTTGAGGCTGTACTATGTTATGAATATGACTTTTATAACACAACAGTATAATACGCTGACTGCTAGAGGCAAAAAATATGCAAATCAAACCAGACAAAATGGATTTTTGTCTCAAAATCTTTATTAAATTTAGAAAACACAATTCTGTTAATGCTTCATAACAACAGCAGGAGTAGAGAATTGATATCAGTTAGAGTGGGAGGGATGGGGGAGGCCAACCCCTGAGTTTAAAACTGTTTCCTCATCCTGTGGTCAAAGGTCAACTAACCCCCTGAGAGAGAATGAAGGTAAAAAAGATGAGTGTATAGGGTGAGAATGGATAGAAATAAGAAAACAGGGCAGTCATAATGCAGAAAGAGAGAGAGAGAGAGAGAGAGAGAGAGAGAGAGAGAGAGAGAGAGAGAGAGAGAGAGAGAGAGAGAGAGAGAGAGAGAGAGTAAGGGGGTAGGGGACCTCAGAATAGGTGGGACTGGGGAAACGTCTTCATAGCATAACTCTGGAGACTCAGGTAGAAAAGTTGAATTGCAAAGTCATTTGTTTTTCAAGTTAAGGTTATTCCTGCCAAAAGACACAAAACAAATCCCAAAATGCAATGTTAAGATGTAATTATGCCCAACCGTTGAATTAGTTCCAGTTTTCTTTCTCATCGCAAAGCAAATAAGGAAGAGGGGAAAAGGGGTGGAGGGGCTTTCAGCATCAACTTCCAAAAGGACATGGGGGGATGAGGAAGAGAAGTGGAATTAAGGGAAGGGAGAGGGGTTTCACCACAGACACCATTGAGACGTATATCAGTGGGGAGTGCAAACATTGTCTTTATCCTGTTGGAAAAGAAACAGTAATAGAGAGAGAGAGAGAGAGCGAGAGAGAGAGAGAGAGAACGAGAGAGACCAATTGGATTGGAGCTTCATCTATTCATTTATCTGTCCGTCAATCCATCCATCCGTTCGTCCGTCAATGCGATCGACCCTTTTATTCTTCCATCTCTCTCACTCTCTCTCCATCCATTCTCAAGGAGCAGAGAGCGGAGACTCTCGATTTGGTGATCCAGCAAGCGAGAGGTCCTCAGGGGGGAACACGGTCAGTGTGCAGGCCCTGATGCCACCGAGGGACTCTGGCAGATCGAATACTTTATGCCACTCGTCTTTCTCTGGGTCATACTTCTGTACAATCTCCACCATGCAGCGGTTGTTCCACGAGTACCCACCCACCACATAGATTTTATTCTCGAATACGGCCACGCCCACGTCGCTTTGCCCACGGAGCATGGCCGCGATTGGTGTCCACAAGTCAAGGGTGGGGCTATAGTACTCACAGCTCAGTACATCGTCATAATCGCTGGTGCCCCGGAAGTGGTTCCCGCCGATGACGTAGAGACGGTCGCCGACGGTGCACATGCAGTGTAAGCCACGCACCGTTGTCATGGGAGCTTTTTGAGTCCACTTGTCTGCGTCTGGGTCAAAACACATGAGTTCCTTCTGGAAGGTGTCGTGAGTTATTCCACCTGTACGACAAAGTATAGGAAGAGAGGACATTTTTTAAAGTTCAGGAAGCATTAGACACTGTTTACAGCTGGTATCAAGATCCCAATCACAAAAAATGTTTTGTGATAACTCAAAACACATCAGAACTGCTTGGGTAATGTAAATGCTGATGCAAATAAAATGTTGCTTACCTACCAGTACATCAAAGCACTGCTTTCAAACAATAGCTTAACACTTTGCTGGTTACACTTGACATAAAACAAAATTAACTGCACCATTTTGGCAAAATTTGGAAGAAATGCATACATAACAAGACATCGCATGAAGTCTTGATGTCAATATGCAGTGACAAAATATATTGACACACATGCTTGTTTGATAGCGCTGTTAAAGGCAGGGTGCATGATCTCTGAAAGCCAATGTTGATTAGGGGTGCAACGGATCATATAACTCAGGGTTCGGATCACATTACGGTTCGGCACGGATCAGATCATTTTTCGTATGGGAAAATTCTAATAACAAATCAAGAAATTACAAACATTTATAAAAAAAGAACAAAGTTGCACATTAAGTAAGGTCAAAAATCATTAGGTACAGAAATCAAATGAATAATAACACTGCATTTATTGTATTAATTAAATGTAATTATTATTTTTTTAAAGCTTCAGAAGTGATTTTCTCTTTGTCTTGGGATGTTTGATTAACATTAATGACACAGACTTAAGTAGTTCAATTGAGCTTACTGTCTCTTTAAGACCAAATATGCACAGACTGCATATCTCTCCGTGTGTGCACTACTGAGTCCCCTTAAACGAGCGCACACACACAGAGAGAGGGCGAATTACAAACGGCGCAGCATAACAGTCATCCCATATAAAAACGTTACGTTGTTTTCATTGCTCTATTAGCCAAATGTATTTCAATACACTACAGTATGAGAGAGAGTAGCGCAACTCTCTGAAGTTTACACATCAAGAGTTCTGATCTTTGAAGGATGATTATGTCAGACTGGAGCTGGACCGGACGCATTCAACCGCACGTGCGTTTGTGCGTAAAGTAAACTGCTCACTTTAGCACCTTTTTGCAGTAAAACTGTTTAAAATCACTTGAATTTTAACATTTGCAAACCTTTGAAACACTTACAAATGATAAACTTTCCCTATTTAAATTTGCGTATTAATCCGCGAATCACATGAGAGCCGAACCGTGGGTTGTGATCCGTAGGGATCACGGATCAACTGCAATCCGTTACACCACTAATGTTGATATTTGAAATCACCTAAACAAACACGCCCCTAACCCCAATAGAATCTGGACCTTCTTTTGATAGACCCGCCCCACACATACGCAATCCAAGCAACGATGTCGTTTAGCAGACACACACCTTACTGCTGATTGGTTACAAGTGTGTTTTAAAGGAAAACACCACCGTTTTTCAATATTTTACTATGTTCTTACCTCAACTTAGACATATTAATACATACCTATCTTTATTCAATGTGTGCACTTAACCTTTGTACAGCGCTTCTTGAATGTGTTGACATTTAGCCTAGCCCCAGTCATTCCTTAGGATCCAAACAGGGATGAATTTAGAAGCCAACACACACTTCCGTGTTTTCCATATTTAAAGACTGCTACATGAGTAGTTACACGAGTAAGTATGGTGGCACAAAATTTAACTTTTGTTTGGAGCCATAGGAATGAATGGGGCTAGGCTAAATGTCAACACATTCAAGAAGCGCTGTACAAAGATTAAAAGTGTACACATTGAAAAAAGATAGGTATGTATTAATTCATCTAAGTTGATGTAAAAACATGGTAAAATATTGAAAAATGTTGTGTTTTAATACCCCGCCTTTAATATTACGGTCCAATTCGACCAACATAATATTGTTTTTTTGATTGGTGATGCTAATATACATGTATTATGCAAATCCCTCCCATACTTTTACATATATATATACATGCTGTAAAGCGCATTTGCTACAATGCAAAATTGTGAAAAGCGGTATAGAAATGTAAACACACTAGATGTAAACAGGGCCTTAGATCTACACAATACCTGTGTTAAACATGTACACACACGCACGCAAGCACGCATGCACACACGCACGCACGCGCACGCACGCACACGCACGCACGCACGCGCACGCACGCGTGCACGCGCACACTCGCACGCACGCACGCACGCACGCACGCACGCACGCACGCACGCACGCACGCACGCACGCACGCACACACACACACACACACACACACACACACACACACACACACACACACACACACACACACACACACACACACACGCGCGCACACACACACACAACTTAGCCAAAAAAGACAGAGGAAAAGAAAACAGGACATGTCTACAGGGAAGGATGAAAATAAAGAGAACTATCCCATCGGGCACCTGGGCATCAGCCAACCAGAACCTCCCTCTCTTCTTCCCTCCTATTTATGGCCTCTATCTCTCTATCCATCCCTCTCTTTAATAAAAAACTGAATGTTGAGTCATACATATCCCTCACACTTCATACACAACAGCTTTTTGCCTGCATCTCTCATTTCTCCTATTTTAGTGCTTTTGACTGAAATAAGACACCATCACAAATGAAAAGACAGTTCAAAGTGAAATGTGGAGTCAATGAGAAAAGGTGAAACAAGAAAAAGACAACGAGAAGTGATGTTATATAGACAACATGTTAGAGATTTAGAAAAACATTAAGATTAAATGTGGATTTACTTGGTTAGAACCTTTTCCGAGGGCAGCAAATAAAAAGAACAACTGCAAAAAAATATAATAAAATAAAAGAAAATGAGTCAATGTGAGTGCAGAGCTTAAATGGCAAATGATTTATGACCTATTTAACTGAGAGAGAGAGAGAGAGAGAGAGAGAGAGAGAGAGAGAGAGAGAGAGAGAGAGAGAGAGAGAGAGAGAGAGAGAGAGAGAGAGAGAGAGAGAGAGAGAGAGAGAGAGATAGTGTGAGTGAGTGAGTGAGTGAGAGAGTGAGAGAGTGAGTGAGTGAGTGAGTGAGTGAGTGAGTGAGAGAGTGAGAGAGAGAGAGAGAGAGAGAGAGAGAGAGAGAGAGAGAGAGAGAGAGAGAGAGAGCGAACACCAGTGTAAAATCAAAAGGATCAGCAGTTCCAAAAATACTCCAGAGTAATGAAGAAAGATGAAAAAGTGGATGAAAAAGAAAAAGAGGTGTTAAAATCATTGCGTGTGATGTGTGTGTGTGTGTGTGTGTGTTCTCATCACCAGCAAAAGACCTAAACATGAATAAACACACAATGCATGAGGCAAACACAGTGAGATGGAAGAAGGAGGGGTGACAATAGAAAATAATATTTTGTTTAATTACATAAGTGCAGTTTGAGAACAACAAATCAACACTGAATGTTCTCAATACGTCTGTTGAATTTTAATGTTCTGTAACTATTATCAGATTAACAATAATGATCTCACACCTCAGACAGCACCTGACACTTTGATTAAAAGAACTTAGCAGATAAATGAAAGAGTAAAGGTTTGACTGGATGAGAGACACACTTGTATGATATCACTGGTTAATATAGCTTTCTACACTGACATCCCCATTTATAAAAATAATTTTATTTTTATTTGGAGCAATATGTTTACTTTTCTGATCACATTTTTGTTTTTTGTTTTATGACTGGATCATATTTGTGAGCCTGTCTGTAAAATCCAAGCTAAAGTCTCAATTTAATTAAGAGCTATGAGGCATCAAAGTTTAATTTCAATCATTGATTTCAATCTTTGACCTTACTTAGTCAATATTAAATTATCAAGATTATATTTTCACAGAATGATTTTATATTAAGTATAATTATAAAAAAGACGGTAAATAACAAAATTACTTTAGCTTGGTTTTCACAGATGGTCACATTTGATTCATTTAAAATAAAACACAAAATTAATACAGAAAATGTGAACTGATGATGTAACTTTTTTTTAAAAATGTATTTAAGTCAATTAAATTATTTCACGTCATCATCACTTGGTATCTCCAAGCATGTAATTTAATATTAGCGGATAACTATCAAAAAAAGGGCTTGGGTTTTTGTAAAATGATGCTGTAGGTTATAATAATAGTGAATGGAGTCTGAGTATATTTGAGAACCTGCACACAACATTTCTGCCTACAGCCATTCTCCCTAATATATGGAGCTCGTGTATCAGGTTAAGCAGTTCTGAATGTTATTTAGAGGTTGCTGGAGGGTTGAATGAGAGTCAGCTGTTTCACACTCACGCAAGTGTGAATGCAGAAGTGTGGAGAGCTTCCTGTATCCTTGTTAATGTATGTGTGCGTGTGGAAGCAGAAGACAGTAAACCCTGAACATCAATATCACTGTGTGTGTGTGTGTGAGAGAGAGAGAGATCACACCCCTCCTACATACTTCAATGTACATTATCAAACAAAAGCACACTCCTCTGATTCATGTTATCACTGTATCTTCCCTCTCACTATCATATACAACCAATCATCTCTTTCTCTCTCGCTCTCTCAAAGAGGACTCATCTCCATAATGCACGATTTGAGTTGTGAACATGTTATAGCAACAATACTGCACAGGGCTGTGTGCGTGTCTCTTCCTTTATTCAGATAGGAGGTCAATATCTTTCAGTTTGAAGATCAGTCGGTGTGTACTATATTTCGCTTCCAATCAGTCCCACCATAACAGCTTAAAGATGTGTGAAAATGTGCTTGAAGGTGAGCATGAGGATACGTGACTAATTTCACTGTAGTTTTGTAATGTTAAAATACTTTCTTCCATTGCAGATAAATATGCATAAGTATAACTATATATAAGCTATACATTTATAAGGCACTATTCAATTATTGCTGTCTCTTTGAGCAACCTGACCAGCTTTGCACGCCAACATTGGAACCAGAGTCAGAGGCACAAATTTGGGGCAGGAATACAGTGTTGCTAACCATGGAGAGTGGGGGGGGGGGTGTTGTAAACGATATCTTGAAAAATTGTGCAATTCAGTTTGATGTCATTAGTGAAACAGAAATCAAAGATAGTTCACCTAAAATGAAAATGATGTCATCATTTACTCACACTCATGTAAGATATTTTGATTTATGATGGTAACAGCACAGTTGACTGTACCCATTGACTTCCATAGTATGAAAAACAAATACTAGGGGTGCACCGGATCACAAGCTGTTAACTCACCAATTAAGAGAAAACACTTCCCTGCCAATAAAGAGTTTTTCTGGCAATCTGTATTTCAGCTATTATTCACCAGGTGGCGCTCTTACCCAACTCATAAAACCCAGAAGCAACCCCTTAGGGCAAACAGTTCAAACTCTGTGTATGTTTTGATCATCGCTTTAAACCTGATCTCTATCAAATGTCTGTCACAAAAATGGAATTATCTCAGATTTTTGTGTTTTTGAAGAAACCTACCCATATTTGAGAGGTGAGAAAAAGAGAACTAATAAAGGTAGGATGAAACTTTTTTGTTTGAAAGCAGAGGGTCTGTTATTTTATTTAATATATATTATGTTTATATATTTAAAGAAGAACATTTTCTGGAAGGCGTTAAACTATTGTGAAAAAAAAACTGCTGGCACTGGCTCGCAACTTTTTTTTTAATATGCTGGTGGGGAAAGCGTTGAGTAAGGTCTAAAATTGCCATTAGGTACAAAAATCAAATCAACTGAATAATAACACTGACTTTATTGTACAAATTAAATATAATTATTATTTTTTAGAGCCACAGAAGTGATTTTCTCTGTTTCTTGTGTTGTTTGATTAACATTAATGACACAGAATTAAGTAGGTTATTTAAGGTTGCTGTCTCTTTAAGACAAGCAAGGACCTAGTTTCTGCCTCTAATCTATACATAGACATAACACATAAACAAATGTTTTTATTAGAAAAAAAATACTGTGGTATTTCGAGATCATTTCGTCCTGTTAAGAACAGAAAGATGTTTGCGTGCTTTTTGAAATGCGTCTCTCCGTGTATGCACTTCTGAGTGCACATAAACACGTGCACGCACACAAAGACAAAGGGCGAATTCCAAACGTTGCTCCGGGAAGGAGATTCAGCATAAATAGTCGCTCTACATAAAGTAAAAATTACACCACATGTACATCGGTGCGTACAGAAAATTGTTCACTTTAGCGCCTTTTTGTGGTTAAATTGTTTCAAATCACTTTAGTGTTAACATTTGCAAGCCTATGAATCATGTGCAATGATAAACTTTCCCTATTTAAATTTGCGTATTACTCCGTGGATCGCATGCAAGCCGAACCGTGGGTCTGCGATCCACTACACCCCTAACAAATATTATGGTAGTCAATAGGGACTGTAAACTGTGGCTTACCATCACATAACAAAATATTTCTTTTGGGTTCCGGCGAAAAAAGAAACTCATACAGGTTTAGAACAACATAAGGGAGAGTAAATAATGACAGCATTTTCATTTTTGGGTGAACTATTCCTTTAAAGGGGACATTTAACATGACTTTAAGATGTCAAATAAATCTTTGGTGTCCCCAGAGAACTTATGTGAAGTTCTCTCTCACAATACCCCACAGATCATTTTTTATAACATGATAAAATTGCCACTCTGTAGGTGTGCGCAAAAAAGTGCAGTTTTTGGGTGTGTCCTTTAAATGGAAATGAGCTGATCTCTGCACTTACTCAGGCAGTGCCTGGTTGGATAGTGCAGATTAAGGGGTGGGGTATTATCCCCTTTCTGACATCACAAGGCGAGCCAAATTTTAACTAGCTATTTTTTCACATTTACCAAAACTAAGTTACTGGATTGTTCTTTTTCCACATTTTCTAGGTTGATAGAAGCACTGGGGACCCAATTATATAACACTTAAAGGTGCAATGTGTAAATTTTAGTGGCATCTAGTGGTGAGGTTGCAAACTGCAACCAATGGCTAAGTCCACTGCTCACCTATCGGTTTTAAAACAGATAGAAAAGCTACGGTAGCCACCACCAGACAAACATGTCATCGTTGGAGACAACTTAGTAAAAAAAGTTTGTCCTTTAAGGGCTTCTGTAGAAACATGGCGGCTTCCATGTAAGGGGACCCTCGGTGTATGTAGATAAAAACGTCTCATTCTAAAGTAGTAAACACATAACGGTTCATTATGAAAGGTCTTTATACACCCCTGATAATATAGTTTTATATATTATTTTGCATTTCTGTTGAGAGATCCTTCTAAAAATTACACACTGCACCTTTAAACATGGAAAAAGCCAGATTGTCATGATATGTCCCCTTTAAACTGATAGACTTCAATATCCTGATCAGGTTTGTGAAACACACACCCATACAACAATAAAAAAACACGCTGGTGTGTGAGAGTTACCTGAAATATACATGTATCCTCCGTAAACAGTGCCTGC
The DNA here is from genome assembly GCF_030506205.2 of Paramisgurnus dabryanus. Taxonomy (NCBI): domain Eukaryota; kingdom Metazoa; phylum Chordata; class Actinopteri; order Cypriniformes; family Cobitidae; genus Paramisgurnus; species Paramisgurnus dabryanus. The sequence continues at coordinate 14,661,124 of NC_133341.1, forward strand.
GTGTCCATAGTGTGGCTCGCTCATTTTGGCCACATACGTCCATTCGTTTGTTCTGGGGTTGTAACACTCCACAGTTGCTAGAAAATAAAAGGAAATGAGAAGAAGTTTGTTAAAAGAAATGAAAAAAACTGCTCGCAACTTGCACACTTTAAGATGAATTTAGATATGATTTCTGGTGCTTGCTATGTCAAGTTGATGGTTCATTGGGGTCACATACAATGATAAAATGTATACCCTGAATGCAGGTCGCTTTGTATAAAAATGTTTGCCAAATGCATTCATGTTAAATGAAAGATTACTGCAGTATTGGACGCAGAGAAGAAAAACCAATAATTCAGACAGTATGAATGATTCTTATTCTATCAACCACTCAATGTTTATTGATTGGCTCTTAATGCTGTCTGGAAGTGAGTGACATCTGGATTCATGTTCATTACAAAAAACATAACGACAGCAAAAAAAGACAGCACATTGTTAAATACAGGCAACATATTGGGTAATTTATACAAGCTGTACAACATACAAACATTAGCTTTTTCGACATCTGACTCATCTTCACCCGTGTGCCATAATTCCCATTTATTCCTGTGTAATTTCCATGGAAATTTCCAAAAGTTCATGCACCAGGTGACAAAAAATGAATATGACAACTAGTCCTAAGACACACATCAACCAATAAGTTTGATCTTTATTATTATGCTGCTATATCTAAACTAATTGCAGTGATCCGTATGTGGCCATGCAGGATGTATCTGACACATCGATCGCTAAGTAAGCTCAAAATATGAACTGCTTTCTCCAACACATTGTTTAAATTCAGAACATATCTGCTGAAGTCATTTGGAGTATTTTAATGAAGAATATACATGGTTTTTGAAGCTTCATCATGTTGACCTCCATGATAACATGATCGATTTTGTTCAGTTGAAGAAAGGAAAACATACACATTGAAAGTGAGTAAATTAGATAATTTTTTATATTTTGGTGAGCTTTTCCTTTAAACTCAACACAATAAATTCCTCATGACGGCCATGACTCTGGTCGCTATAGAAACCAAGAGCATGAAAACATGAAGGATGGGGCGTTAAGGTCTTTTCTGCATATTCCGATGAACATGAGAAAGACTGCAGTCTGAAGGAATGAAAGTTGTACCCAAAGGGCCGTCTGTGCTTTTACTTCCCTTCACTGTGTAAGCGTGACGTCTGTGTGTTTACTTCTATTCTGTCACTTATGTGCAGCCTGTGGGGCTTGTTGTATAAGAGACAAAGTTGCGTGTTTGTGTGTATAGTTGAGAAGAGCCCTGGTCAGGTTGATGGAAAGGTTATTTTTGTACGAGTGTGCACACGTGAATGTCCCCGTGTCTATATGTGTGTACCAATTTTATGTCGTGGCATTCCATGCTTGCTATCTGGAGCTGTCCTTGCATTTTAATTACCCACGTTCCATTAAGGTATTTACCCTACAAAAATATCCACCTGTTAATATCCACCATTGCCTGATGCACTCATGTTACCATAGCAACTAGAAACATGAGTTAAAAACCTCTTTAAAAAAGACATCATATCTGGCTGATACACTAAATATAACTAATAAAAAACTGCACAACTACAGGTAAGTCACTAAATATGATTTTTTCATTGTTGTGTCAATAATTCACCTTTGTATTTCCCTACAAATGAATAGGATAAAAGTATATTTAAATATAATGTTTAGTGAGACTGAACTGCATAGTAACTTTGTCCTGGTACAATACAGAAAACACTAGCGCTGGACTATGTGTTAAAAATAATTGAGTGATAATCGCCTTTAAAAAGATCACAATTTATGATAATATCTGGTGTATTTCACCATCTTTTTTCGGCATACATTTTTCATCTTGCATCAAAATTGTACTGTATTTAACATAATTGTATGCATTTGAAAATTAGAGATGGGTTCTGTTTTAATGTACCCAAAGTGTACCTAAAATAAAAGAGTTTAATATACAGGTTTGTGGCTCTTAATTTCTATTTATTTGATAGCTTGTGAATCGAAATCGAATCGATCTGTAACATCTGAATCGATACCCAGCCCTAGTATTTATAAATACACAATAATTACACACAGCGCACACTTTGTGTACAACTTTATTTTGTATGCGATTAATCGCGATTCATCTTTTCCCAGCACTAGTCTAGTACTAATATATATTTCGATATTGATATTTTAAAAATATATATATATTTTTAAGTTTGAGCAGCTTTTAAATAGTAAAACATCTTTAAATGTCAAAACATAAACAACAAAATGAACTGAGTCTTCAGGGATGGGCTATTGAGGATTTTTGCAACAGATTAATATACTCATTTTAATCTTCAACTTTAGACCTTGATGATAATTAACATTATTCGTTATTAACACAATAAATAAGCCATTAAGATATGAAAGTTATATACATGCATTGTTACTGTAATAAAAACCTTGATTTCCCCCTTACTTTAAAACAAATACCTAATTTGTGGTTCAAAAGAAAACCTTACAACAATTTAACAAATACAAACTCACTTAAATTAAATAATGAAATTAAACCTTTATTAACCAGCATTCATTTGCGCTTTTGCCTTTGTCATTCTCCTGTCAGGGTTGCCAGATCGGTGTAACAAAACCAGCCCAATGGCCATTAAAAATTAGTTTAAAAGCATCCCAATGACTATTAACAGCCAAAAAACCAACAACTAATGAATCAAATCCTTCCATCTCTAACCCACAGAAAAACATCAACCTGCAGAAACAGAAACGGTGGTGCAGGAGAATGCGATGTCAAAGACCAGCTAATCGATACTTTCATCCATTCTCAACAAATTTCATTATTGAATTTTTATTGGTTTTATCGATTAGTTATTGCAGCACTAAACACAAGTCGATTGGTCTGGCCGTAAAACTATTTTATAGTCCATCATCAATTATTACCTGTCAGTTCATAATTTAATGATAAGACATTTAATAGCTTTTAATAGTTTTCGTTCACATTTTCATTTTTAATTATAAAACTTACAAGATGTACATCTAAGCTAAAATACGTGTTTTATTGTGAAAAGAACAGATGAACAGAGACTGTGCGTCACTTTACATGTTCAACATCACATAAGCAGATGAATGAATGTTTGTTCTTCTGCAGTGACAGCGGAGCCGAGAAAACATGCAACCCTTTTGCAGATTGCTCCAATTGCTCATTAGACTTCACCTCGATTGTATCATTTGATTGTACCATTAGCAGCAGTTACTTCCTATAATGATCAGCTATATCCTTTAGACGGCACCACTGATGGAATTTTGGAATGGCATTTTTTTAGACATGAAATGCAAAGACAAATTTTGGGGCCAAACAGATTGATAAACAGATTGAACCTATTTTGAAATCTTTCAAAAATTGTTTCTTAACAGGGCTCGCAAAATCGTAAAAAAGGCAATCTTGACTTATAGGGAGGAAAATATTTTCACTAAGGCATAGATTAATCTAGATTAATCTCATAAAAATTAAAAGTTTTTTAGCATAATATATGAGTTGTGCTGTGTGTAAATATTATGTATATTTAAACACACACGCACGCACGCACGCACGCACGCACGCACGCACGCACGCACGCACGCACACACACACACACATATACACATTTAAGAAATGTTTTATTTATATATTTTTTTATTTATATAGAATATAGTAAAAATATCAATAAATATATATACACATGTAAATGTTTCTTAAATACATACATGAATGTGTGTGTATTTATATATACATAATTATTACACACAGCACAAACTCATATGTTATGCAAAAAATTACTTTTATTTTTTTATGAGATTAATCTAGATTAATCTATGCTCAGCACCAGGGGCGTCATGCACCAATTTTTTTTAAGGGGGCACAGTGTCAACAGCTCCCAGAAATTTGTGTATACACAGACATCAAACGAAATATTATAGAGCTTTCAGTCATTTCCATGGCACTTACATTTCTAACAATCTGAAAACCCCTGCTTTCATGCAAAAACCTCCAAAATAAAAGTGATGACTAACTTTCATATCAAATACTATTCAATCGGAATAATGACACATTTGCATCATATTCACATCTGAAACGGCATGTTTTATTTAAGTCTTAATGGCTTGTTTAATTGTGTCATTAATGCATTTTGCACAACAACTACATTATCATATAAAATTTATGTAATTTTAAATCCATAAAGTATATAAACAACGAAAATGACATCAGCTATAGCCACGTGATTGATTTTAATGTTCAATAATGATTTTAAAAAATATGTTTAGATACAATTATTAGAGGAACGGATTTTTGCATTAAATTTTACCTCATGTGAGCATGTGAGATTCCGCGCCCGCGTGAACTTTGGCGAACTTTGGCGTTGTGCCAAGAAGATGAATCTCTACTAATATAACGTTGAGACGGTCACATTTAAAACCATACATTTTCTACACAGAGAAGGTTAACTGCACATTACCGTACTGGGGTTTGGAAATGTTGTGAGCGTTTCTAACACGTTTTAATTCCTCAGATAGCCAAATGCAGCAGCAAGCCAGCAACAGCAGAGAGCTCGTGAGCGCGCCCAGACACTGATGACGTCTGCGGCTGCGCTCTGACTGCAGCGCCAGCTGCCGCCAGAATAAAAGTAATGTAACATGATCAAAACACGATCAAAACGGCGAAAATCTCCGAAAAGTGACAAGGATGCAGCACAGAATGTATAATATTGTGCATATTAACAGATTAAAAGTCAAATAACAGATTAATGGACGCTTATTTGATTTAGAGGTTGGATGCAAAATCCATTGGCTCAAAAAAACCAAGGGGGCAGGTGCCCCCTCAGTTTGAATGGGCATGACGCCTCTGCTCAGCACTAATTTTCACACAATTTAATAATCTCTACCCTACAGATTTCACTGTCCTCAAAGAGGGCTGATGTTTTCCTTGTTCTATGAAGATCCTGCTTCAGAAATATGCAACATGTTCTGATTGTGTAGTTTGTTTAGTGTGTTGTGATTCGAAAGCAGCTTAGCTTAGCCAGAGCCGTTTAAGCTTAGCTGACGACTGCCGTATTCCTGTGGGCAGAGGTTAGTCAAAAACTCTTATAGTGACGTCTTATATCCATAGAGGGCTGTAGTGCAAACCGTCAGTTTTCTGTAATCCTTAAAGTGAATTCTGCTGTTAAAGAAAATATATTGCTTGGCATTGAATTTGAGCTTTATAATTTTGCAGGCATTATTCATGCTCTAACAGCAATATTACACACCAACTAAAGTTTAAAAAATGGGATGAATGGGATGAAAAACAGACACTTTAAATCACGTTTGAAATTGTGTTCACATTTACTATCACTTTCCATTTGCAATAGCGCAAAGCTGTGAACTGTAGAGAAAGCAAGCGGTATTGATTTGTCAGTGACGATCCGTTTCTGTTGCGCAACATTTCCTCCAACGTCATCCTGTCAGTCATTACTATACTCACTTAATTTTTTTTTATCTCCAGCAGCAAGCTTTAAAATGATATAGATTGCATGTGCAGTGAAGAGAATTGCAAAAAAGGCTACAGTATACGTGACTCTTAAAGCGACAGTAGCCCCCTATTTTTCTGATTGGAAAAAGGATTCAATCTGTAACTGGAAAAACATTGTATGATTCAAACTGTGAGTTTTGAGACCTATTGAACCACTATTAAATGGTGAGTATATCCAGTGTGGAGATGAGCAGGAACATTTGGCTTGCATGGAAATCCAGATTTTTTGTTTGTTAAAAAACAACAGCATCAAAAACAACAACAAGAATAGCAGAGCAAACATTGTGGTCAGTGACTTTGTATTGCCAAAATTTGGCCCACGGTGAAAACTAATTGGGGAGCCATGTGCTATGCCTTCAACGCAGAGTGGCATTTTCTTATCTGTGACTTCAGTTTATATTTCAGAATCTGAAGTGTATAGAAATTTTGGTTTAGTTAGAAGCAAATATTTGTATTGATGATTGTAATTTGAATATTTTATGTGTGTTACTTGCATTTAAATAGATGCTTTGTCTCAATATATTCTACATTAAAAGTAATGCCTTTTTTATTCAGGCTACTTTCATTCATTTCAGGCTACCAAAAACTGAAGAGTGCCTGCCTGAAGGGCTACCAAGGATTTTTCCAATTTGTGAGCCCTGCTTAAAATGAATTATTAATGAAGACCCCCCCCCCAAAAAAACCTAGAATTTTCCCACTATAGTTAAGTATTATTAAACTGACAAATATTCCTCTACTAATGTTAAACCCACAAAACATCCTATACTTCACTATTTAGCTTTCATGTCAGCTACTGAAACAGTGTTTACTTCAGTGAAACCTCTTCCCTGCTGTCAGACTCAAATCTTTTCCTGACTCACCCAACTCTCCTGCAGCGTTTCTCCCTCCCACGGCGTATAGATGTCCTTTAAGCGCGCTTAGATGAAAGAAGGTCCTCTTCTCGTTCAGACACGCCACCTGAATCCACTTGTTGTACCTTGGGTCATATCGAAAAACGGTATCCACGGCTGTTTTACCTTTCGTGTCATAGTTACTCTGTCCACCAACCACGTACAAAAAGTTTCCAATGACTGCAATCCCGTGCTGATATCGCGGCGCGTCCATTGGTGCCAGTGCCTTCCATTCGTGTGCTTTCTCGTCAAAAAGTCGTAACTCTTTACTTACAACTAGCTGTTGCCGTAGCACGCCCCCTAGTGTTACTAAATGAGTGTTGTCTGATCGAATCACAGTTCTCTCTGACTGCATCACCGGCTGCATGTATGGCATCATCTGGTAGTTGCTGGCTTCTAATAAAAGATTAACGCAGGTATTGTCCGTACGCATAAAGTCGACAGTCTGTATGTGATTTATGAGTTCCGTTGGACTCATGAGTGGAAATCGGATATTGCGCATTAATTTGGCAGCATATTCCATGCGTCCTTCTTCGTAGCGTAACCAGCGGCATGCGGCTTTAAACAGGTCCAGCTCGCTGCAGTGTTTTAGACTGTTAGAGGAGAGAACAAATGCAAGACGTTCAAATGGAAGTTTGACAAACTCGCCGGTGCCGAGCAGCGAGGGAAAATTCTTGAGGATGAAGTTGTTGACGTATTTGTCCACTTCCGTGAGATTGTAGGTGTTGGCGATACGCCCCACCTCAACACAGTTATCCAAGGACACCTAAGACAAAGGAGGAGTATTGAGTTAGTATGAATAAACGGCTGACAAATAAAGCCTAAAAAAAGGGCTGGGTTTGCACCAAACTTTACGATGGACTTTTTACCATATTTTCCGGACTATAAGTTGCAGTTTTTTCATAGTTTGGCGGTTCCTGGAACTTAGGGGTTGTGCACACCAAAACTTTTAAACGCAGCTGGAGCTGGAAAATGCCTGGAGGACGCCGAACGCCAGCTGTTTTTCAGCTGAGCGCCAGCTTTTTTCAGCCGAGAGTTCGGTAGGTTGAGCTGTGACTGTTGATACTTGTCCCGCCCCTCCTCCACTGTGATTGGACGGGCGTGTGAAAACTGACATTGAAGAGCGGAGCTTTTCACCCAAAGTTGAATCTCTTTCAACTCTCGGCGCCTAGAGCTGAGCACCAAAAAAACGCTGACCGCCGGCTTTCAGTGTGAAAAAAAAACGCTAGCTGCTGGCTTATTTGAAAAACGCAGAGCTTCCATTGGAAACAATTGAAAACATGCGCTGGCCGCGATCATAAAAGCTTGGTGTGCACGCCCCCTTAAAGTCAGGTGCGACAAAAATTATTTCATATGAACCAAGAGAAACCATTCCTGTCTACAGCCGAGAGAGTCCGCTATATACTGCTTCTGTATTTATGTAATTCAATGGATTCAGTGATGTGGAATGACTTCGGGACCTTTCTGAACTGGATTTGGCTTGTCATGTTAATTTAGCCTATTCAGCCTCCCAGGTATGTTCGATATGCAATTGTGTTTGGTGAATAAATGTTAATGTTACGTTAACATGTACGGAAACTTATTCAGCCTGCTGTTCTGTGCTATTGTTTAGTTGAATAACTTGCCTTTCCAGATTAAATGTCTGTTCTTGGGCTTGGATTTTGTGAAATCATTTTCTAAATAAACACGATGTAGTCCAGAGCGACTTATATATGTTTTTCCGCTTCAAAACGCATTTTTGACTGATGCAACTTATATTCCGGAGTGACTTATAACCTGGAAAATACGGTATTTAAAATATTACAGCTCATTAATTACTGTTTACTAGGAAGTTGTGATGTTACTGCACAGAACCTGTGTTTGGAGGACTTTAAAGTTTAAACAAGTTCAGAGATGGAAAAAAATGTCTAAACAATACTGCGCACATCGTCTTTGTCGTCTTATTCCATTTCAGAAAGCAATGGCTGGACACTGAGCAAATGCACTGTAGTGCAGATAACACATTTATTGTGTTCTGTGTAAGCAATAAGGTACTTGAGACTGTGTGGTTTCATGGAATAAGTCACAGCTGAAGAGCGTTAATAGGAACGACGTATGAGAGGCAGCCGTGACTTATTTACAATACAGCGCTAGCCTTGAGTACATGTTTTTATAAAATGGCTACCACACAATACAAATACTAAAGAAATAGCTATCACTTTTGTTGATTAAAATCGCTGACAGTCAAGATTTTACTTCGAAACTCTTAATTCAGATTTTAATTCTAATACTCTTCCTGTAATTTATTATAGATAAAAATTAAGAGATTGATCATGGAGTTTTCAGAATCAATACTGAATCATTTAAATCAGGATCTTAATAATAAAATAAGTATTTCTACGCAGACCTACTCAAAAAATGTGTGTGTGTGTGTGTGTGTGTGTGTGTGAGTTTTATCAGTGACGTACCCCAGAAATGAGAAAGACTTTGCAGAAGTCAAGGACAGGCAGAATCTGGAGAAAGCTAGCAGCCTCTAGGGTGTCCTGCAGGTTCTCCATGTTGAGAGAGAGTTTGGCGGTGTAAATGAAGTCTATAATCTTCTTTAGCCCTATTCGATTTACACCATGCAGCTTTATACACATCAAATCCTGCTCTTTCATTCCACCTGAGGAGAGAAAAAAAAGCAGTGAAGAGATGACAGAGGGAGAAGATGAAAGCAAGAGGAATCGTAGAGAAGAAATAAAGCAAAACGTATTTAAAATACGCAGATGAAAAAAGAGGGATTTGCACAAAAAGTGTCTTGAAAGAGAGCATCAAAGAAAGAGAGGGTAGGGTGACAGAAACAATAAGGAGAATGAGACAAAAAAGCGAGGAGATAAGTGAGTCTTACGGCAAGCTGTCACCAATTCTCTTTACCATTATAATGAGGCATTTATTCAAGAGACACGTCTGAAATAAATCAAACCATTTTCATTAATTCAGATGTGATTTCTCTACTATTCAGCGACAGAGGAAGAGAGAAGGGATGAGAGAGTGAGGGAGGAAATAGAGAGCAAAGGATAAATGGAACACAATGGAGACTGCAATTATGGAAGTCTTGCCGTGCTGAAATGCTCATGACACATATCTGAACTGTGACTCCGAACGGGCTTTGAGTAAGATTTTTGTATTACCGATCTATTCTAAAATGAACAGCAATTGTTGAGATACAGACAGAAAAGCACATTTTATAGCTACATATTAAAGCCACACACAATCCAACTTCTCTCAGAATTGTTTTAGGGCTCTCTTAATAGTTGTGCATTTCCTTTTCAAGGATTTTTTTTAATAAATTCTTCCCGGGTTTGGTAGCGTGCTGTATTAAATGGCATAATCATTAAGGGAATAGCTGCAGTGAAATAATGAAATGTCTTTTCCATATAACAGATTATCTTTGAACAAGCTTTCCAAATAACCCCAAGCAAATCCCTTGCTTGCTACTTTCTCCACCCTTCCTGCTTTGTTCTTTCTTTCCTGAGAAACAGTGGGATACCTCTGAGAGAGAGGGATAGAAAGAGAGACACTAAGTAGGAGAGAAAGTGAATAGGAGGAAGAATCTGGAAAATTCTGAGCTATGAGAGAAGGTCTTGTGTGACTAAATGAGACTGACATGTCTTACCTCATCTTAGGGCTGAGCATATATATCAAGTATATCAAGTTTTGGTAATATATTGGTATTTCCCCCCTAGTGGTATACAGGGTGAGACAATACCATCTATATTGATCCGATCTGATATGACCCTCTATTGCAACAGAAGCCCTGCCAGAAATGTACATTGTAAGAAGCGTGCATGTTGTACATTTGTATATTTTCAAACAGAGAGGACTTTGAATCGTATTTTTTCATCGCCATTCATTCTTAAATTACAGGAGATATGAATTTAGGTGAATATAGACAAAAATACGAGATATGATCAAATTGATAAGTCCTATTATTATTAATAGGGAACAATGCAATCATTGATAAAGAATGAGAATTTTCTGGGGGAGGGGCTCTATAAAGATTTATGTGAAGCTCTTGCCAACCTGTGTGAAAGCAGAGTAGCTGAAACAACATCGAAAAAAGGTTTTGTTTATTTTAGCACAATTAAAGCTTAACTCTTTCCACGCAATTAAGAGAAAATGCTTCCCTGCCAATGACGAGTATTACCGGCAATCCGTAATACCGCTATTATCCACCAGGAGGCGCTCTTCCGCAGCGTATAAAACCCTGAGGTATCGCCCTAGGACAAACAGCTGTATGTCCGTGTATGTTTTGAGGATCGCTCTGAATCTGATCTCTCTTTCACAAAAATGGAATTATCTCAGCTTTTTGCACAAAATTTGTTGTTTTTGAAGAAACCTAACCATATTTGAGAGGTGATAAAAGAGAAATAATGTAGGTAGGATAAAACGTTTTGTTTTTTTTTTTTTTTTTTTGAAAGCAGAGGGTGTAATTTTCTGTGAAAATCATGAAAACTGCTGTCGCTGGCTTGCAACTTAGACAAAAAAACAAAAAAAACGCTGGCGGAGAAAGAGTTAAGAAGCAAATGTAATGTTACGGCTGATGTTTAATTGCTAGTTAGAAATATATTGCTTAAAGGAGCATTTTACCCGTGGAAAGATGAATCTTTATTAAAAGTGGATCATATTTGTAGTCGAAATGTAACATAAATTTCGAATTTGGTTTCCCAAATAATGATTCTTACATCATTGAAAGAAGGAAGTGCAACACTGAAAATCAAATTTCTCCTGTCTCAGGGGAAACAGAGGGAATGATGCACGACCATTCAAAAACATGACTGGGTTTCTAACTATACACAGGTTAATGCAAATGGGTGAAGTGTCCCTTTAATGTTAATTTTAGCATGCAATTTTAGAAATATCTTGCTTTCCCCATTTAAGTAGACAGAACCTTAGTCTTGCATGACTGAAAAAACTGCCTGGAGGAGTTGCAAAGATGTCCACCTAGTGCCGCGTCTTTCCTGAAGCTATTTTGATACCTCTCAGCCCTACTTCATCTACTCCTTTGTTATCCTATTCCTCCTAGTTCTCACGCTCACCTGTAAACATGGCTTTAAAGTAGTCGCTGGAGGAGGCCATCATGGCTCGGTGAACAGGAAACGCCTCATCTCCGTCTCCTGCTACCAAAGTGACATCACACAGCAGGCCCTCTATTCTCAACTGATCAAATCCCTGCAAAACAAAGAAAGAGAGAATGAGAGAGATGACAAGCATTTCCGTAATACATCTAATGAATTCACTGAGAAAAGGAAATAAGAATGAACAAAGTGCTCTTAAGCATCTGTTATTATGGGGCCCGTGAAAACGGTGTGAATGTTAAGAAGCAATATCATTACCATTTGTCCCATGAGTGCCATTTTTTGAATAAAAGATTGTGGGGTTAATTAATGAACATCAGGTCAGTTGTGTGAGGGGATTGCAGAAGAAATGAGCTCCCACGGAGGAGATGAGACATAATTAACAGGACAGAGCCAAACGTCCACCCTCTCACATGAACAAAGACTTTTAAAGCTAGATTAGTAAGGACCTCTTTTAGACACAATGGCTTTTATTTAAGGGATAACGTACAGACAGATGGTTGTTATCGCAGAATAAAACACAAAGCGAAGTCTTGTATCAAGATCTTGTATCACCCTAAAGGGATTTATTTGCGATAACAATCGGCTGGCTGTACATTATCCTATTAATTACATGGCTACTTGCCACATGAGTAAATGCATGTGCATGAAATATGAATTTGATATATACTATTAGCCTATTTGGAAGAAAGGAAAAACTTCTTGAAGGCAAAACCATTTTCTATCAGCTTAAAGCCAAGATGCCTTTAAAGAAGTTAAAAAACAAGACGAAAATGCTTTTGGTTAAATTATGTCCCCACTGGCAAATCAAAATCAAGCGTTCCACAAACATAATGACACTAATATACCACTAAACATAAAACTTATTCACATCATTAGTTTTGACGTATGATAATGAGATGATAATGTCGGTCTTGTCCATGTCAACAGGCACAGAAGTAAACTGTTGACTACAGTCCTTGTGTTTGTTGTAGTCCAAGAAAAAAGATTTATGATGGAAACAATAACTCGCGTCTTCGTTTACTGTGGGGTTTGTACTTAAACACACTTACACACCAAAGGAAATGTAAAATCGTGAAAAAGGACGATAGGTGCTTTGCTCTTTAATATGCTATCAATAGTGATGTACCGAAATGAAAATCTGGGTCGAAACGAATAATGAAAACTCTGAATGCACTTGATAGAAAACCGAAAATTACTTAAAAAATATTTTTAAAAAGTGATTGTATAATTGAATTATTATTAGACTATTTAGTTTCATTAATTTAAAGCTCTACTGTGTACTTTATTGAGTTAATTCTTAACAAAAACCCATGTTTTCTTTCAAAAGTATGTGCTCATTCATGTGTAATTACTTCCACCCCACTAATCAAAGTATTCTCGTAAGTGTAGAATCTGCTATTTAAAATGCATACCGTCAAAGCGCTCTCTGGCTGAATCCATGTTGTGCCTCCATCTTTGAAATACATTCGCCGACGAGGGACATTCCTGAAATTCAAGCTCCGCCTTTCGCGCTTTCACTCTACACTCACAGCTGGCCGATAGCTGAAGCCTCCGGAGGTTGCATGTGTAGGCGGTATACGTCATCAAGACAGTCTTATTTCAGAATATTAACAATTATAAAGCTATTATACAATTATTCTTAGTTAATTGTAAATTGATGTAATATGCGTATGACTTGGGAATGTAATGCTCAGTTGATTTAAATAAACCAGGCTTGATGACGTATCCGGCCTGTGACCTGCGTAGCTGAATCCTTCGGATTTTACAACAGCCGCACACCGTCATGAACCTGCGATCTAATGCTTTGATTTGAAAGCCTGTTGAAGACATATTCTCGATGACATTAAAACAAATCGCCAAGGAAGGGAAACGGGGATTTTAAACGACAACGTGACAGGAAAAACATCAAGACCAAAGTCACTATTGGAGTTAGTTTTCCAAGATGGGGCTCAAGGGACACTGAAGTTGCACTTTATATCTTCTCCACAGGTAATTCAGCATATTCGTTTACATCTATACAGTCCATGTTGTAAACTTGAAGTTTTATAGTTCCTTGGCTAACTTTAGCATGATTATGCATAACACTTGTTAGTGTAAACATGCATGTGGTTTAATGTGTTCGAACAGCCACACGCCGTCTCTCCGCCCATTTATGTAATCTGAGGTACTGAGATAAATGTTTTTCATCTTTTCTGACCTCTAGCACAAACACACGGTGACAGCCCTATTTTTAGCTTTTCATTGATAAAAGCGTCTGATCTGCGCGTCTTTCGTTTCATTTTACAAGCGTGTGAAAGTTGCGCGACCTTTTTTCACCAATATGAGAGAAAGCTCTTACATATACACGGACATGTAACGTTTACTTAAAACATAAGCATTGTACTCTGACATAATGCTCTGCTAAAAGCGTCTGATCTGCGCGTCTTTCGTTTCATTTTACAAGCGTGTGAAAGTTGCGCGATCTTTTTTCACCAATATGAGAGAAAGCTCTTACATATACACGGACATGTAACGTTTACTTAAAACATAAGCATTGTACTCTGACATAATGCTCTGCTAAAAGCGTCTGATCTGCGCGTCTTTCGTTTCATTTTACAAGCGTGTGAAAGTTGCGCGATCTTTTTTCACCAATATGAGAGAAAGCTCTTACATATACACGGACATGTAACGTTTACTTAAAACATAAGCATTGTACTCTGACATAATGTCTGACATAATGCTCTGATAAAAGCGTCTGATCTGCGCGTCTTTCGTTTCATTTTACAAGCGTGTGAAAGTTGCGCGACCTTTTTTCACCAATATGAGAGAAAGCTCTTACATATACACGGACATGTAACATGTTTACTTAAAACATAAGCATTGTACTCTGACATAATGTCTGACATAATACTCTGATAAAAGCGTCTGATCTGCGCGTCTTTCATTTCATTTTACAAGCTTGTGAAAGTTGCGCGATCTTTTTTCACCAATATGAGAGAAAGCTCTTACATATACACGGACATGTAACGTTTACTTAAAACATAAGCATTGTACTTTGACATAATATTAGTTCGCATCCATTTAAACCCGTCATGGTTGCTTTTTGTATGTGATTTTAAGCGGACATATCATGACAATCATACTTTTTTCATGTTAAACATAAATCTGTGTGCTTTGATGGATCACAGGCAAAGGACATTGCAAATTGTTCATTTTTTTCTCATTGCTTTTGCTTTGTAGCTACTGGAAGCCATGTTAACCTTGGCATGACACGGCCGGGCCACCGTACGAGTTAAAACGCGTTCCGAATGGGGGGGGGGGGGGGCTAGAAAGTAATATTCAGTTGCTTGTCATATAGACTTTCACCGCTAGATGGGAGTAGATCCTACACAGTGGAGCTTTAATAAGAGAAACCAATAATTTCAAACCAATAAAATAATTAAACTTTTTTGAAAGTAACACATCAATCATTGGATAAAAATAAAACCAAATTAAATATTCTTCATTTAGTTACATGCAACAGACCTGCACCCTCTATTGACCAGCTGCCACTGTATTAGTACATTTTCAAGCATTTAGCTGTCACAAGCATAGTCACTTCTGCGGAGGTCTCCTGCACTCAATCTATCAGCATGTGCAAAAACAAATGCCAAACATGTGATAGGACAAGAATTAAGCCACAATCCAATCTCTGATTCACCTACTAAAATTACACGTAAGCCCCAAGCAACCAATGGTGTACTACACCCTCTGGGCTGCACTTTCACAGTCATGCTACGATAAACACAACACTGCCAACTGGCCATCTTTACAGTCCTCACCAGATCAACGTCTGATGCAGAATCTAAAACTATAAGCTTAACTAAAGATGCCAATGCTAACACTCAGCATTTTCATCTCAAATCATTTCTTGTTCAAAAATAATGTAAGAGTACACAACTAGACATCAACATCTATAATCACTGTATGGGTCTAGTCTCGCGTAGCTGAAGGTCTGGTGTTTTTCGCTGCTTTTTCTGGACAAAGCCCGCCCACGAGGCTGTTTGACCGACATGTCAAACAACCAATCACAGTTTGTTGTCTTGTTTCGGACTCCCCACAATAACAAGCCGCAACCGAATAGCATCTAAATAAACAACATTACTCACCATCGAACAACAATGTGCACTTCATCAACAGCCACACTAATGAGATGCTCGCGGTAAACATCTGTTTGAAGCATATCTCTCTACTTTTTAACACCTACAAGCAATTCAGGAGAACCAAACTTTTTGACTAGTAAGGCCATCCCAATTCGAAGGATGCTTAAAATGAAGGCTTAAATGCGTCATTAATACATTATTTATACGTCATTATTTCTATGCGTGGTTAAGGATAGAACAAATGGATTCTTTACAGCCTAGGCTATCCCAAGATTCATTGCGGGCCTGTAACGGCTGAATATAACGGCTGGATATTATTAAATAAAAAAATGTCAAGCTTTATTAAATTAAAGTGTGTATTTAGTAAGTTTCTTGTCCCTGTTACGTTACGTTATGTTTTGTATTAATATTATTCTGTTTACGTTATGAATTTTCTAAGGTTGGTTAATTTGATATACTATTGGTTAGTTTAATCTACATCAATGTGCCATATTTTCTAAAATAAATTAATATTTTTCTGGTTCCATATTTATTTTAGTCTCATTTCAGTTCTCTTCGCGGACTTTGGAGGCTGCCACCTTCAACTCTTTCGCCGCCATTGACGAGTTATCTCGTCAATCTGCAATACCGCTATTATTCTTCCGCAACTTATAAAAACCAGAAATATTGCCCTAGGGCAAACAGTATGTCTGTGTATGTTTTAAAGATCGCTCTGCATCTGATCTCTATCAAAAGTCCTTTACAAAAATGGAATTATCTCAGCTTTTTGCTCAAAATTTTGTGTTTTTGATGAAACCTACACATATTTGAGAGGTGATAAAAACAGAAGGTAGGATGAAACTGATTTTTTTGTTTGAAAGCAGAGGGTCAGTTCTTTTATTTCATATATTGTATGTTTATATATTTAAAAAGGAGCATTTTCTGGAAGGCATTAAACTTTTGTGAAAATCATGAAAAATGCTGGCGGCGAAAGAGTTAAAGACAGAGTGTTCGCCATTTAAGGTTGGATTCTTAGTAAGTTGCAGTCCTTGAATTGGGACAGCTAGTGCGTTTGCTAAATGCTTTACTTCCATTCCTAATGTAGTGTTCATTATAACACTATATAATTGAAAAATATAATAAACGATAGAAGATGTAATAATAAAAATGACTGGTTAGTTTTTGATATATCAGCATATTTATGAAGCTTCTTTATAAAGAATAAATGGACAGCACATGAAACATAACACGCACACACACATGCACACAAATCTCCATCATCAGCTAAAACCTTTCATGCTTGTTTGCATGTGAACGGTGCTCCTTTTTGGTCAGGAAACAGAGGATAAACATCCAATAAAACACATCAATCAAACCAATTTTCTACCAGTCAGTGATATTGGGAGAGATGGAGGCTGTTGTGCTTCAGAATACATTTACCATGTGAGTGATTTAAATTGAAAATAAAGTTGCTTAAAAATGGAATGCTAGCACACAGGATACTTTACTACCCTGGTAAACAGCTGCGGTTAGTAGTCACAGTGATCTGTATGAAAAGTATGACATGGGGGACCGGAGAGCACAATCGAAATCTGCTCAGGTCAAACTGAATGAAAATAGCCTAAGAGTTTAATATAAACATTTCTATGATCTTTGTTTAATATGCTGTGAAACATCCATACATTTTCTTCATGCATCAAGAAACACAACATAATGTTATAATTAAAAATCTTAATTAACTGCAGTGTATGTGAACTTCAAATAAAATCTATTTCCCATCACTGCTGTAAATTCTTTTAGCCAGGATTCCAATCATGAGGCTGGTGATGGATGACAGCCATCAATGTCATTGTGATGGCAATCGATAGTATGACCTTGTCACCAAGACCATCGTCAATGGCATTGACGGATAACGCAATGTGTGTGTATATCTGGGTGTGCATGTATACACACTTTCATCCCATGTAAACAAACTCACTCCAGAAAGTTGTCTCTGCTCAGACGACTGAAAACACCCACAAAACAAATAAAAACACCCTTTCAACAGAAGAGGCTAGGCAACACCTACAAAACAAAGACGGACATCAAAAGTAAAGTGTGCAATATCTGCATCAGTAATATCGCAATGCAGAACGGCGCAAACTGATGTTCCCTAGATCTGCCTTTGTTACAGATTATCCAATATGAGTAAGCTTTAGTAAGGCTACTAAAGTAATTTATTCATCTTTTGTTAATTAGTTGTGGGACTTTTAGCGACATTTAGGGGTGAAATTGCAACCAAAGGCTCGGTCCACAGCTCACCCCTCTTTTTCAAAACCCATAGTGAAGCCACAGGACAAACACATCATCATCTGAGACAACGTAGTAACAAAACGCGTCCGTTTAGGGAAACATGACAAAATGGCGACTTCGATGTAAGGGGAACCGCAGTGTATGTAGAAAAAAAACAGCTCATGCTAAGTTAATTAAAACAATACAGTTCATTTTGTAAGGTTTTTATACACCACTGAAAATGTAGTTGTGTATATTTTATTTCTGTCAAGAGATCCTTCTAAACGTCCCACATTGCATCTTTAATTACTATTAAAACAGCTGCAGGTCTATAAGGCTGCATTTACCCTAATGCATTGTTTTAATGTTTTCACACATATCTAGTTGTTTTCCTAGTGTTTCATCATTAGTGTTTTTGTTTACCAATGACAAAAACAAAGAAATTACTAAATTAATTTTTCTCGTGGCTTTATTGCACTTTTAATTATTCTCTTTATATTAAATGTCCCACTCTCTCCTTTGTACTATCCATATTTTCACACTATTACATGTCAACAACTTTATTCGTGCATTGTGGCACTAACGTTTTGTACATTTACAATTAATTATTTTATAGTATCCATTTTCAATAGGATTTGAACCATAACTTTGGCATTGCAAGCCCCAAGCATTGCAGATCAGCTACAGAATCTACTTTCTTCTTATATTCCCATATTCAAATGATCATCTTAGAATGGCATCACAGTAACCTCACTGACACGCACATAAACACTGGCTAGCAGGTGACCTTCACTTATTGATCTGTCCGCAACGACAAATTCCAATTAAAATTTCACACGCTCACCCATCAGTGACCTGCAGATAGGTGCTAATGAATCTTCTCAATATAACCTACCCACCACTGATAACAACGATGATGGTGTTTTTTATATGTGTGAACAAAAAACATACTGCCAGTAACAGCAGCGATGACCTTCACAGTCTCTAACAAACACACAAACTTTCATCTGTGGCATGATGCCATGCAGGCAGACACCCAACATGCCAACCACAGTTTGATAAGAAACATTCAATAACACACACAATATTAAAAGTTCATATACACACTGACCTGTAGTACCACAGAGCTATGTGTGTTGCTGGTAAAGAAGCGTGTGTTTCCTGTTTTTGAGGCCTGCAAGTGGGAGGAGAGCCCCATTTCACTGCATCCTAGTGACACCTTCATCATCTGAGCATCATCATCCTCCACCAGTGATCTGTCCATTAGAGAAAGAAAAATGAGAGAAAGAGACAGGAGTGGTTAATATTCAAAACAAAACTCTGACAGAGAAGTATAAACTGTTTCATGACACACACGCGCTGTCACAGTTATGCGTCTGGCTTCCGGTCTGTGCTTGTTTATTGGACTAGACGTTAAACTGACCTCTGGAACATATACCTTGTTGAAAATAAAAAAGTTTTGGTTTCCTAAAGCATAGATCACAGCTGTAGGAAGAGAGGTTTGGCAGCCAAGCAAGAATTCAAAGATCTGTAGCTAACAATGTATACTTTAAAGGTGACATAGAATGATTGAACAGAGTATTTATCCTTGTTCTGTGATGTGACATGTAGACAAAAATTTTTTGTTTGGGTCTGTTAGCCTCTCTCAGATAGCTCTATTAGGGTGGGAATTTTAAACAAGTGGTTTTGCACCTATTTGGCTCCCCCTACTGGCTTAACTTGCAATCTCATTACTGATTGGCTGACTTTGCTGCCGCTCAAAAAATGTAGCCAATTATTTTAAAGTGGAGGGGCAGTTAGATGCCTGTGATGTCATAAGCATCAGTTTTTCAGATTGGGCCGTTTTCTGGCTGACATTTCTAAAAGAGGAATTATTAAGAGACTGAGATGTTTAGCATGTCTAGCACTTTTTGTATGTTTGTGAACGCGGGTAGACTACCATTATTCAACAAAGACAAGGTAAAAATGGTTTTTCATTCTCTGTGCCCTTTAATAAACACAGTAAAGTTAGCTCAGTGCATTAGTTGATACGCTTTAGCAATGATTTGAACTAAGGTAACTTACTTGTTAATTATTTTGCTTGTTATCAGCATTATCTATTTTAAAAGGACTTGGTTGTTATTGATTCTTGGCAGAAATCTTTTGTTAAGTTAACAAAAGTAATTTGTTTATGTTGTTGCTGATGAAACAGTCTATAGACAACCTATGGTTTGTGGATGTAAGTGAGAATATCTGTAATAGCTGCATCTTGTAGCAAAAGCTGAAAAGAAAAACTTGACTGAAAGCAGGCTAAAATTGATCCTGGCATATTTATTTACTTATTCAGATGAAGCTATTTTCGTCAAATAACCTCAATAATATTCTTATATTCCACAAGGCATGATGGCTTAGTTGGTTGCGGGGACATGACATCCACTGAAGAACAGAGTGTAGACATTAAATATGCTAAATTGCAAAGATTCTGAAAATCTGATTTAAGTACAGCCTATAAACCCTCTTTAATACAGCAAAAAAAAAAAAAAAAAAAAAACATACTGCACAATTGCACATGCATGACTATGGGGAAATTATCTTAAACCAGGACTAGGCCTTAGTTTAATTAAGAAATATTACTAGTTTTAACAAACATGCCTTACTAAAAACATCACCTGTGTGCATTTTGATGCACAACATACAGCACTGATGTATTTTAAGATATGTCAGTGCAAGTTGTTTTCAGTTTGGACAGCTCTTAATTTTTTTTTAGTCTAGGGCTAGTTTAATCCCTGTCCGGGAAACACCCCTAAATGTTCAGGTTGAACACAATGTTACACAGATCAGTCATAGGGTAAATAAAATGTAGCCTATCCCATGTCTAATGGTAAAAAAACAAACAGTCAAAACAGTTTACACAAAAAAGCCATCACTGAACTCTTAAAATGGTTGTGTTAAAACAAAACATTCTGTGTCTAGTTAAAAATCTCTTTTTTATTAGAACACCACCTTTAGTGTTGTTTTAACAAATTGTGTGATATCCCTTTTATTATTTAAACACAAAATCAACACCAAATGTGTTAAATAACATGTGTTGATTTTTTTTGTAAAAAATCAAGACATCCATTCTTAGAGTGTGAGAATACAAACAGCTCTTCTCTTTCCACCTTAAGTTCTATAGAAATCTATAAATAAAAAACAAACTTACATTCCTACCACACCAACCAAACAGCAACTAAAGCTCAACCTAATTTGGTTGTTCGAGAGGGACTGTTCCTAACTAACAAGCCATTATTCAAACGACAACACTGCCAGAAAATGCATCTGAATTTGTTTTTGCAATCGCCCCACCACTGACCTTCTAAAATAGTAGTCAACACAGCATCAATTCAGCCACATTAATAATTCACATGCACAGACAAACACAAACTTAGACATTATAAAATATATTCTTCAGTTTGGATCCTAAATTGATTGTAGTACACAGACAGATTCAGCTTCTGTTGAGTTACTATTGTGTGGCTAAACATAAACTCGGATGAAAAAAAATCCTCCAAGCGGCTCTGCGACAAAGTAATTGAAAAGAAGAAGGCAGGGGACAGATACGCAAAGATTTTCAAGTCACTGAATGTACCTTCGAGTGCTGTTACATTGACAAGAAACAGAATGAGTATTGCACAGCTGTAAATCTACCACGAGCAAGACTGTGCAAGACAACGACTGTTGAGGGAGGAAGGCCAACAAGAGACCAATGACAAATCTGAAGGAGTTAAACATTACTGGATGAGATTGTAGAGGCCGTGAATCCAACAATTGTCTTCCAAGGGTGCTTCACCAATCATAAATTTATACTGTAGGAAAGTGACAAATGCAACTGAAAAGACAAAGAGAAACCTCAAATGCCATCTCGGCTATGCTTTGTCAGACAGCATGTAGTAGACCTAGATTCTGATAAGGGGAGGCAGTGGCTCAGTGGTTCATGTAGGTTGTCTACAAATCGGAAGGTTGGTGGTTCAATCCCGATTCCACCTGACCAGGTGTCCTTGAGCAAGCCGTCGGTGTATGAATGAGGGAGTGAATGTGAGGCAAAATTTGTAAAGCGCTTTGTAAGCCATTGGTCTGTGAAAGCACTATATAAATGCAATCCATCCATAAGACCAGACGTGATCTAATATGTAAAAGATGAAAAATCAACAAATACCTACATTAAGCCCCCTGCAAAATGTTTAATGCTTTTT
This sequence comes from Paramisgurnus dabryanus, assembly GCF_030506205.2. Classification (NCBI taxonomy): domain Eukaryota; kingdom Metazoa; phylum Chordata; class Actinopteri; order Cypriniformes; family Cobitidae; genus Paramisgurnus; species Paramisgurnus dabryanus. The sequence continues at coordinate 14,683,252 of NC_133341.1, forward strand.
TCATGTTACAGTTGCTTAGGATAAAAGCATCTGCTAAATGAAAAGGGCTGGGTATTGCGACCAATCTGGCATTTAGATTTGAATCGATTTTGATTCAGACCAATTTTGATTTGATTTCATTAAACATTTTGGTTTTTCAGACATGGAATTTATTTGCTGTGCTGTCACTTTAAAGGACCGTCCACATTATAACGTTAACTATAACGTTAGCTATAACGATAACTATAACTATAACGATAACTATATTTGCGTCCTCATCACCGGACGATAACAATAACTTTAAGCTAATTCACCTGCGCAAATCACTTGCTTCTAATATTGCATATTTCTTGTAATAAAAACTTTTGCAATTGTTTACATATCACTGAATATGTAAATATGCTGTAACAGATGTCCACAACACGCAGCACAACGTTTCGCGCCATTTGGCTAACTCTGGCATATTGGCTTAAATGTCTATTAATATGTATTGTCCCTGTATTCTCTTATATATAAAAACAATTTTTAAAAACATTTTTTTGTTATATTTATCGTTACCATTATTATGTGGCTGCCTCCTAAGACCTGTAATGTATGGATCCTGAATTGTTCGCATTTACACAACAGACTGCATTTACAAGGCTAGTCGAGGCATTTTAAAATAAGTTTTTAATTATTAATCTATCTTACTTTTTATTAAAGATCAATTACAATCCGAGAATCTATATTTTTTACCCAGCTTTATAAATAAATAAATGCAAATTAAAGCACTTAGGTTACCTCGAGGCAAAGCAAGGATGGTACCTTTAGATTAGTTGAGCACAACATGTATACATGACTTCAAATAAACTCAAATGAAATTAGGTCAACACAGCACAATGACGTCTATTTCACAGCTCTGAGACTTTCTTTTGCAGCATCAACTTTTATGGCTTTAATAGTGATATCCAACCAGTCTCTCTGGGTTTACAAAGTGACCCACTGCCCTGGATGAATGCCATGAGAACACAGAGTTTGAGGATCAATCATTGACTGCTGTAACATAACCTCAAGGTACAAGAGAACAAAACCAAAACAAACACCACAGTATTGGGCTTTACTTATGAGCGTTAAATGAATATATATACACACACACTAGTCAACATTTGAAGTGGATCAAAACCTTTTATAAAAGTTTTTACAATACCCATTCTTTGATGAACTTTTTAGATGCCCTTTAAATGTTGAATAGTGTATATTAAAGGCAGGGTCCATGATCTCTGAAAGCCAATGTTGACATTTGAAATCACCTAAACAAACACGCCCCTACCCCAATATAATCTTGCCCTTCTTTTGATAGACCCACCCCACACATACGCAACCCAGGCAACGATGTTGTTTGGTAGACACGCCCCTTACTGCTATCTGGCTACAAGTGTGTTTTGGTAGTCAGCCTTTTCCAAAGCGTTTTTCAGAAATCGTGCACTCCGCCTTTAATGATGTGAGATTATATGAATCGTATGTAATGCATTGTGACATACGCATCAAAATAACATAACGATAAATAAACCAGGCGATTTAAAAAATACTGAGGTTCGGTGGAAAGGAGAGGACAGACTTTTCAAGGATCACTACCAGACGTAGAGAGGTATCTATAGTAAAAATGAGTAAACTAAACTGACAGTCACATGACACAAGCACAGGCAGCTGATTGGTTCATTACCCTGTCAGGTGATAAGTTGGCGATGCAGCAAGCAGAGAGTGGGTGGTCCACACCACAAACGAATGCTGGTGGCTGCCAAAAACAACGAGAGATACAGAATCACTAAACACACGCCAGCTGAGATAACACATACAAACACGCGAAAAAACAGAGTGCATGCACAGACACACGAGTGACGTGTGTCAATCAAATAACTTTATGAAAAACAGAACAGAAAGAGAGAGAGAGAGATCACAAGGGTATTCACTCATTAAGCAGTTTAGTTTTGGGGAGCCTCTAAATTAATGAGATAATTTAGAAAATTATCGTTGTGATTGGAAAACTGAATCTCAAGGGTCGACTTGATTAAAACTTGACATGAGACTCACAACTGTCACCCACCATACAAAGATGGGTTTAATGATCCAAAAACCAAACAACTCACTGTTACTGAAACACAACACTCACACTAACCATCACAAGGAAATGTCACACAGAAATACAATGCGGCTGATGTTCAGTGATGGGACACAATTGAGGGATTCTCACGAAATCCAGATTTAGAAGGTGTCCAGCAACCCTTTCTTTTTTCTTTTTTTTCTCTGATTTATTTAGATGTTTATAGGTATATGCATATGTTACTATGCTTATATGTTCATTTGTATATGAGTATTTATTATGCGTGTTTAATTCTTGTTTTTTCCCTTCATTTCATTATATAATATTCTCATACTTGTACTGTGCTTGTGATGCTTTTCTCAAAAAAAAAAAAAAAAAAAAAAAAGGTGTCCAGCATCAGATTTTTTAAAAAGCCCTTGAAGCCACATATTGTTTGTCCACATATAAGATTAAGGTCTAAACCTTTTTAGAGGATTTAACAAAAATATTTCCTATAGAATTATTTCCATTTTTTAGATTATCATTATCTAAAATTATCATTAACGCAACATGATACATTAAATATTAGGGCTGGGCAAAAAAATATTGATTTTTCGATTAATCATTTTTTAAAACGTGGTCGATTCAAAATCGAATCTCAAAGAGCAGAATCAATTTTTTCTTTAATATTTATTTCCGAAAACATGAATGTAAGATTAACATTAATCTAATTACTAGTCTTCTTCACTAGTTGTCACCCTCTTTTTTGCCTTGCACGATGTTACCAAAAAGCGAGAGGCCAGCCTGTCATTCATTCATTCAGTGCTTAAAATGGTGGTTTTAGGTGCTTTATCGACGTTGATGCCACCTTCACATAAAAAGTCAGAGGTATGGAAGCATTTTAGATTTCACAAGCAAGACGACAGTGTTGTGGCTTTTAATTTCTTTTTATTAATTACCACTTGTAAACTGCTGTTCACTGTTCTTTTTTATTAATATAGTATTTTTATTAAATCTATATTCATTGAGTTGAATTGAGAATCGAGTATAAAAACTGACCCGAAACCCGGAAATCGAATCGATAGCTTGTGAATCGAAATCGAATCGATCTAGAACATCTGAATCGATACCCAGCCCTATTAAATATATGCATTTACAAACTCATGTTTCGGTAATGACAACTAAAAAGTGTCTAGGTACTATGACAGTATTTTTTATTTTATCTGGAGAGAAAAAATAAGACCTGCTTACCTGGTAGCCATCTTGAGTGTCACAGTCAATTATGTCCCTTCCAACAATTTTTTTTTTTTTTGAAAATATTAGTTCCTTGAGGGCTTAAAGGGGCTGAATGTAAGTTATTACTTAAAAAAAATTTTAAGATAGAGTTTTCATTTGTATATTTATGAGGCAACCATAATGTAATAGAAAGAATGACACCTTGAGTGTCCTCCACGGTTGTCTCTATCAGCCTGTAGGCTCTTTTCTGTGTGGAGAAGTCGGGTCCGAATTGGCACGAAATTCAAAATGTGACGTCATGCGCGTGCTCGTCTACCTGGGCGTTCCATATAGACGCGTACGGCGTCATTAGTAAACAGCGGCAATCGCTAGTATGTTTCAAATGGACTCTGTAGACCGAAAGAAGCAACCAACTTCCAGCACAATCCAGACACTCACGGAAACTCCTCGTAAGTTTAAAAAAAATCCTTATCTAGTGCAGCCAAAAATAGTGCGTGACCGGCGTCGGGGAAAGACAAGATTAAACATCGGATTGGTATTTGATTCTTGGAGGGAGCTTCGGTCAGCGCTGGGTATGAAAACAGACCTTGAGCAGGTTTCCTTTTTACTGCAAAGGTAAGACATAGTTACAGGGCATCTGTAATATATTATGTTATTGTTTTTGTGGTGTAATGCTAACAATAGCATTTGTTTTGTGGTGTAATGCTAACGATAGCATGTAGCACAGGACCATTTCAAAAGTTACTTTCTTATATGAATTATCTTTATTCAGAGCACGAGTGCATTAAGATTGTGAGTGTCGGGAGTGTGTTTTACAGTGTCGTGTTACAAAACTTTTAGAAGTAGACTTCTGTTGAAAATATAAAGTAGCACTGCAACATTTTGCTAAAATATGGTCTGTCAAACAATAACCTTACAGTACTGTAACTTTTCTTACATTTGTAAACATGCTGGTGAATCTCAATGAGCTGTCTGTGGTTGCTACGGCAACTCTTGTTGTTGTGGTCGTGCTCGTACGAGTGTGCCCACCGAGAACGAGCATGAGACTGGCTGCAGTTTCTATAACGGCCACTGGTGTCAGTAACGGTTAGAAATTTCTCAACTTACGGAGAGCACCTTTAAACAATGATTGAAAATTGTTGCGGAGGATGAGAAAATTGGTCTTGGACTCACTTATATTCCTTATTATTGTCTCTACATTTACCAATGATCACCAAATACCACATGTTTATTTACTGTAAATGTTTATAGTATAACATGCACTGAAGATGTTTACTTTTTAGATTTTTTTAATTATAAATATTTCCATGTCAAAGAACCCAAATTCAGTCATGGACACGTTGCGATAATGAAAAATTTCCCCTTAAATGTGGAAAAAACTACAAAATTGGTTTGTATAATGTCATTTGAAATCATGTGCAAAATACATGAAGAGATGTTTGTAACTTTATGCTTCTTATTTTGATAGAAGTTTACTTTTATTTATCAAAATGTTTCATGACACCTCTTAAGTCTAATTTCGCGAGAATCACCCAATTAACGCGCAAATAAATGAAGGCAGATGATCACACAGAATGAGTGTGTGAGAGTAATGCTCTTCAAGCAAAAGATCATTAGCATTAATAACATTCTTTAATAATTTGGTATTATGAAAGGACACCAATAAACAAGACAGGAGAACAGCTGGGTTGCCACACACACACACACAGATGGACACGGACCTCAACATGTTCAGCTTTGATTAACCACCATCCCTTTTCAACTCTCTTGAACCAGATCTCTGCCTGTTAATTAGGCTTTGAGCTCACACACAAATACTCACACAAACACACACTCACACAAACTTACACACACTTCTGCTGTCTTGTCTCCTGATTCAGATCATATCTCTGAGAATCAGTTCACTTACTTCCTCAGAGAGCATTATATAGTCAAGGTTTGTCTGATAATGATGATACATCAAACATTAACAAATGGGTGAGGTAAGAGATGACTGGTTTGATATCATAAAGTGTGTTCTTGCAGCTAAATATAACCAGCATTTTGCTTTGCCCTCCCTAGAATGTTCTTCGTGAAAAGACGTTGTGGTGAAGGACGACTTTAAATCTAGGACAAAAAGCTTGAGGGAGGGAGCGTATATACCTATTACAAGAAAACTGCAGATGTAAGACATACAGGTTTTAAACTGTTGTGAGATCAAGTCTTGTGACTGAATAAGGGAAAGGGTTCCATGCATTTTAAGCTTAATCAACAGCTGTGTCATGCTGCCAACTAGCATACAATATAATGTCAACTCACCCCACATTTGGTAACACAAATCTTTTTACAGTAATGGATTTACAATAGCAAGCATTGTTTAGAAGCAAAAGTTATCTATATTGTCTTGTTGAGGTGGGACTGCTTTTCTACATGGATAAACACATTTTATCCATCTAGTAATTATTTTCATCAGCTGAAATAAAACGACATGAATAATGCACCGCTCACTCTTTTGTCTTCTCGGTGTGGGAGTGTGTGCGTAGCTGGTGCGAGAATACACGTAGGAGCGTGTAATTTGTGGGAAGAAATGTGGGGTTCATTATTATTGTTTTAATGCAGATTGAAATTCCTCATAAATCCTCAGATTTTCTGCCAGGGTGTATGTGACTCACATGGCGACTGGCGGCTCAGTGACACACGCTTGCGTGGATTTATCCCCCGTATAATGAGCACATCTGAGTGTCGATTGAAAGGGAGATGACACACGATAGGGATAGCTGACTCTGATGTGCTCAGATATGGACATATGATGAAGTATGATGCTAGTCTGTAGGTTGTAACAGACTAGTAATATCACACAAAAGTAAGTGCAGATATATGACCGTGAGTGTAAGGAGCCATTTTTATAAATTTTTGTTCTTCTAATACCACATTTTACTAAACATTTATACAGCTGGCAATAGGTTACATCATCACACCAACCCATACTATAAAAATATCTTGACAATATTAAATATCTGAAATATCTTAAACCAGAGGTCTTCAACCTTTTTCAGGCTAGGGGCCCCTTAATGGATAGAGAGGATGAACAGGGATCCCCAGAACATATATCAAATAAGGACTGTATTTATTATTATTTATAATACATACTTTGTTATTACAGTGACATTCCAAAGTAGCCTGGGTGCCAGGCGAACTTAGCCCTGCCCACAACATTTGAGGGCGGGAAGTTCGGTCTGTAGTTTTTCCATTGTGGTGCTACTATGCTCGAACAAAAACAGTTCGGACCAATCAAATTGTCAGGGCGCCTTTATCCGTTGATGGACAGATGATCAAAAGTAAGGTAATCAACCACGTCACCAAAGAGCGCGTGTGTTGAATCTGTATTCTCATGGAGGACTAAGTGAAAGAAGCAACTGAAATGGGTATCAAGGCGATGCAACTCGGCACGACGAAGTGGATATAATTAGCATTTGTTGCTTTTTCGGAAGCCGGAATCCTGGCTGTTGGATAAAAATGGACCTGCTAGGCTCCGAGGTTTTTCAAGCCAACGTAATGGGTATCGTTGTGGATGAAGTTTACTTAACATACAAATGGTAAGAGATAGTCTGACTCAGAGTCGTATAATAACAGTTACGAAACGCTTTGATCTCGCCGCCGTGCGGTCACGTGATTCATGTAACGTTCTGCAGTTCCAAACCAAGCAGGGCTGTCAATCTGTTTGCATAGGTTTTCAGCTATTTTAGATAAATATTAGCTTGTAATGTGAATTGATCACAATACTTACTATGTTTATAACGGTTTTTTACTAGGGAGTGATGTAAATATAGTAAAACAGTTAATAAAGATAAACAGTTAATTGTGGCCCAAAGATAACTGTGGTTATCTATACCAACTACAGCAACACAGTTTATCTTTTATTTTTGTAGCAAAATATGGCTATATAAATGGCTATCAATCTGCTAAAAACATAATTCCTACACTTTTACTATATTAAAATCACAAAAAAGATCGCCAACGCGGTTATTTGTAACAGTGAAGCATAACATAAACACACTAAATTAATATTTAATTGTATTTATAGTACACACATTAAATGTTAATATAATCATACATGATTTTCGATGATACATCACTCGTATTACTTACCAAACACAATGAAACACATAGCAGCATTGTAAGCAGTGTGACTTTCTTATAAGGCATTTAGCTTGTCGCTGTTGCCCCCTAGTGTTACTCGTAATATATAAAAAAGATAAGTATAAAGTAGATGGCCACCAGTAATAAAATATTAAACCATTAAATCTATATTATTCACACATTATACACAACTCATTAAAATATAAAAATTTTACTAGTTATTATTAACGAAAATCATTACCTACAGCAGAGTTCATAAAATATCACTGTTGACTATATTAATGAAATGTCCGAAAATGTAAAGAGAAACGGTAATTTCATCGATTTACTAGCAGGTGCCATTGAAATGAATGGGCTTCAGTGCTGCGTTTGGAACTATGCGTCACTACCGGTCACTACATGAAACGCTGTTACTTCCGCATTCCATTCTTACAACGGACGTCTATGTGAGTGTCGTAACTCTATTATTATACGACTCTGGTCTGACTGTATGACTTTGTAAATAACTCACAATGTTTGTGGGGGTTTTTTTTCTCCTAGGGGGTTTTTCACCCCGGGGAGGCAGCCTTTTTGGGCTTTACTTAGCTTCCTCTTCTAGACGTTGCTTTAGTAATACGTGCACTTATAATATTGAGTCATAGCCGCAGCAAATTTATTTTGTATTTTGTTGTGCTATCTGTCGTTTTTCTGTGCTTTTCACTGCTTCTATTTATGTAAAGCTGCTTTGAAACAATTGACTTTTGTGAAAAGCGCTATATAAATAAAATTGAATTGAATTGAATTGAATGTAGTGATATGAATCAAATGTTGTAAACATTGTGGGTGTCGATATACGTTTGCTAACTCTTACTTATACTACCTTCACACGCTGGAAAGATGATAATTTCCATTTTTGAACTGGTATTTACCAGTGTGTTGTGTTCAGGTGCTTTTGTTGTCATACTTTAGGGAAAATACATTCACGTGATTAAATTGCTTGACCGCTCATTACTAGGAGGCACCTATTGACTGTTATCTGCTAACCAAAACATAACGGTATTTATAAAACTACTTCTTCCAGCATGCGTGCAGTTGAGTTCTGTTGACAACGCTACAAAGCGACAAAGCATCGCTTAACATGCGTCAAACACTCAGTTGCTCTGATTGGTTGTAGGTCTATCCAATTGACTGCATATGGATTTTTTGTCGTAGTTCGGTGAAACACGCCCCAATAATCACAGCCCAATGGAGCGGTATCAGACTCAAATTCTGACTAGAATTGTGAGTATGACAACGTCAGGCTAGTTACAAAGAGACTAAAATTATAATTTTTGGCATACTATATTTTAATGTAAATGAATACATTATATTGTGGGTAATTTATGCTTTTGATTTAAAGTTTTGTTTTGTTATCTGCATATTAATCCATTTTAGTTTGATACCTACTTTAACTTGTCCAAAAATATTATTTTGCATTCAAACAGTATTTTAAGGACCCCTTTAATACTACCACAGACCCCCAAGGGTCCCCGGATCCCGTGTTGAAGACCCATGTCTTAAACCATATAAACAGGGGCTTAATAGTTCAGTTCAGCACAAATGTCATACAAATACCAACTAATATCCGATTATTGCAGACAGACATTTTCCATGTATTTCATGAAACGATTCAACAAGTAGTACACGTCACACTACATAAAGACCCCTTAAGAATGATAACCTACAGTGCTCAATGCAATTGTCATGAAGTGTGTGTGCAATGGTGAAGACTTTTCACTTACATACTGTTATGTAAGCCTTTGTGTTGACAAACAATGTTTTGCATTTGCTTTCAATAAGTGTTAGAAAAACAAGTACCATCAGTTATCTAACTGAATAGTGGTGTCTTTCATTGATTTAAATGTGACCCTGTCTGTGAAAACCCTGCTAGACATTTTTTTATGATTGAACCAGAAAACATAATCTTTACATCTTTAATATTGCCAAGTAAGGCCAAAGACTGAAATTTAAGTTAAATCAATAAGTGAATTCAAACTTTGATGCTCCTAATCTCATAATTACATCAAGAGACATTAGCCTGGATTTCACAGACAGGGTCACAAATACATGATTATATAATACTAATTAAGGCTGAACACCAGAGAATACACTCTGTACTAAAGGACAGCTCTCAGAACATTCAAACAAATCCTCCAAGATGACCCATAATAGATTTACTGTCATATCGCCATTAAAAGATTTGCTATTTAACATTGTATTTGTAGCACGACTTCTATTAATAAAGTAAAGATCAACAATAGAGCCCATGTTTTGTTGTTTTATTTGTTATCGCGTGTCCAGCTGCTGCTATTATAAATTGTTCTGACCTTAAATTGGGTTCAAAGAAACTACATTTTATTTTTTATCACACATGGAGGGAGATGAACACAAGCCATCTGCTGCCAAAGATCTGCATCCGTTTTACCATCAGAATTCATTATGTATTCAATTTGTGTGCGAGTTTACGTGAGCGAGTGACTGCAGGTTGTAAATAGTGTAAATTTAAAATATTACTGCCTTATGAAATAAACAAACTGCACAGATTTTTCCCCATTCACACAGATTCTAAGTATATGACAGAGATTAAGCGAAAGTAAAAGAAGAGGAAATACATTAGCCTTATTGTACAGAAATAACAGCTCAAAAATGTCAAAAGATTTAATGCAAATTAATATTCAAATCCCATGAAACAAATAAAAAAGTATTCTTCTGTTTAAAATCCTTTATTGTACAAATCCACAATGTTTGCTAATATTTATTCACACATAATATATTTATGTGGTGTGTATCAATTTTAAAAATAATTTATATCTATAATTTATAATTTCCTGTTAGTATAAAGATATTAGTAACTAAAGGTAGCTAGTTACATTTCTTTACTATCTATTGATTGCACACAACCTCTCGTGGGATAGTATACTTCTTACAAAGTGATTACGGCTTTATTTACATAGCAACAAACATTGTTTAATAGGTGTGCGGAGTAAATTAGAAGAAAATAATTACATATGTACACATTAGGGCTGCACGATACAGTAGTTCACTGACAATCTGGGCAATTTCACATTAATTATCGTGGATGTATCATCTGTGATATGTGTGCGATATGGCACAGCTTGTCAGTTAACTACTGCTTTGTGTAGTAAATGCTGCCCCATCTGAAAGCAGGTGATGGCGATTTACTATTAATCAAGGAACCGGCTTTACTGACGAGATGTGCATGACTATCGCATTTGATTTATTGTGCAGCCCTAATACATACATTTACTATAAAGAATAAAAAATAAAATATCCACAAAAATATCTACAAAAGTAAATACTGTAGCAGAAATACAATAAAAAGTAAAGCAAGTAAACATGAAATTAGCAAAAAAAATCAAAAGGTCAATACAAAAGTTAATTCTTTTGGGCAAACATCTTCATTATTATCTATTCCTCTCCATCTGCCTGCATGCCACTCTCAATTCCATATTCCCAATGTCTCCTATTATCAATGACTCCATCCCATATCTTCCGTCTCCCATTTTTAATGACTTCCTTCCATATCTTTCATTCTTCATCCTATATCTTCCTATCTCCAGCCAACCTTCATCTACACCACCTTCCCTCCATGAGGATATCATAAGGTGAAATGGATTCCTGCATTTTCTTATGACGTACCCAGATTAAGTAGACGTGAATAAGTGAAGACAAAGTGTTAGGGGTGTGCAAAAAAATCGATTCACATTTGAATCGCGATTCAAGCTTTGCCGATTCAGAATCGATTCCTAGAATTCCAAAAATCGATTCGTACATTTTTTTTGTAATGCCGTGTTACTTTTGTCCTGAAATGAGTTTATCTCAGTATTCCCATATATGGCGCTGCGTCGTATTCATTCTGACGCCTGCACACTCTTGTCACAGTGTTTCCCACACATTGACTTTACTTGGGCGCGCTGCCCAGTTATATTAAAAAGTGCCCAAGTATATCTGGCATCAAATTTTGTCTTTTTTGTTTTTCTGTGATGATGACACTTTTTAATAGTGACATTTTGTGTGCGACATGATGAGTTCGGTGTGCGTTCAAGTGCTCTCTGTTTCTCAATGAATTGGGATGCGACGCGAACAAGCTTGTGTCACATTGTATCCTTCATGTTTCTGAACTTGTGCAGAGTTTTAACATTAGAGGACTTCACGGAGCACCCGCGGCCCGTATGGTTCCGGGTTTGTATTTGAAATGGTCAGTCGGGTAGGTCAGTCATAGTTAAATTACTTCAGGTCCCAAATCTGATTAATATTGTGTGTAAAACCTGAGTCGAATGTAGAATGGCCGTGAGCGCTACCGCGCTAAAGCTCGCGTGCCGTTTCGGCGTGCCTGCGGTTTCTATGGCGATAACAACTGGCACTTTTCTATTATTATTAATAAACCATATCTTTTCTAAAATCTATTGCACTGAACGAGCAAAGCTCAAGCTGAGTCAAGATTTACAAAACGCAAAGCTGTAATGTAAAATCCCTTGTCACTGGGACAGCAAGTAGACTTTTGAATCTGAAATAATGAGTGGATTTAGCTTTTTTTTAATCGGCAAGAGAGAAATAGAAAGAGAGGCACTTTTCCTGCTTCTGCTCTATCTTATAGAAATAATAACCATTATAACACCAGTCACATTTATAATCTATAGACCTGCATTGTCTATCATTAATATACTATTGTATTTAATAGAGTTTAATAAAAGGGGTCATCTAATTGCTTCATAACAGTTTTTATTTTTGCATAAAGACAAAGTAATATCAAACTACATTTAATTTGTTGTGTTTCTTCTCTTTAAAATTGTATATCTACTACAATCAGTCACATAGGAAAAAGTAAACTACATTTACATACTGCGAATCGTTTTTTTTAAACCGCAAATCGTTTTTGAGCCTAAAAATTGGAATCGAATCGTGAAATTTTCTGAATCGTGCACCCCTACAAATTGTGACAAATCAGCTTCTGACGTTGTCATTTCTTCTGCCAGGATAATGTTGGAGGAAGTGTAGACTCATTAGATGATGAATATGGTTTTGTGATGTATGTGTGTGTGTCACATTGGTTTCATTTTTTGGGGGAGATGATGACCAGAGACGAACAAGTAAAACTTACGTAAGGAATGAAACATTAAATCGTCCCGACGATTGACGGAACAAATTATTTATTGCAGCACCGACTTATTCAATCAATATAATCCAATTCATTTAATTATATCACACATTCACATGCAGGGTGCCCAATTAACACTCACCAAATTAAAAATTGGCAAATAAATAAACTAGTTACTTGCCAGTTGGCTGGTGATTTTATTAGAAATTCCAACAATACTTGCAGGGCCCTTAACTTTGTTTTGCCCGCATATATATATTTTATCAGCCAACAAAACTGCTGCTCAATAACTCTATTGTTAGAACATAAAAATGCATAATTAAAATAATATTTAATTAAAAGTAGTTTCATGGCAAGTTTTCTTAATTTAAACCATCACTGGTATGTACGGCCAAAAGTTAATTTTAGACCCTGCTCACATACTCGTTTCAGAGGGGCTGTTACAGGCTGTTTGTAATAAATACACTCTGGAACTTGACCCAGTCTATTATTACTCAATATAGACCACAACCACAAACAGATATCAAGCATTTAAAGTGGATTATGTAAGTGAATTCATAAAACACATGTCCCAAAATGGGCTGTTATCTACATTAATACAGAATATCCTTAAATCGGGTATTTTACACATTAAAAGTTAAAACTACTTGACTGGGGATTGTAATGACAATACATATAAATCAATTGTGGATTGTTTTAAACCTTGTTACAAAACTTTAATATGACAGCAATATCCTATGAAAGTCTTTTCTACTGCAAATAAATAAAAAAACATTCTTGCACTGTACCGCATACTATGTGCACCATAATGCATAATATCTATACTAAAGAATCGTAAGCACATATCACAGGATCCCTACATATCTCCAAAAATACTTCTTTTCTCACAGATGCATCCCTCTCTAAAGCCTGCCTTTTATTACTAATTTTATTGTCAATTTAGTTAACAAAAGCAACAAAAGACCAAGGCAATGATGCACCGAAACAGTCACTGACATATATCTGCAAAGCACGTTAGAGTGTCCACCTCCAAAAAGATTGAATGGGAGTTGGTGTTCAAAAATAAGAAAAAAGATGAATACAAAAGCATTTCTTCAATCTGCAATGCAAGAGTGACATATCCTTTCCTTTCATGTGAGATCACAAGGTATAGAAGAAAAGCTAAAACAGGAATCTGATACGAAAGGTGAATGCAAAGAGGACGAACTCCTGTCTGTTCTTTCTGACATTTTTGGGGATTTGATGTTGTCTTCACAGGAGACAAAAGCACATTAGACAAGTGCTGGCAGTAAAACGAACACATATTGAATTTCCTGGATGACATACATACAGAATAAATGTAGTAGGAAATAGATAAGGGCGGAAGGTTGTACTTTGTGAAAGCATGATGGCCAAGGTCCCTTTAGCAGCGGATGAGCAGGACTTAAGATCTGCCAAAAGACTTTACCTGGTCAAATCAAACATACATGCACACACGCAAAAAGTCGACCTTCACGTGGCAAAATCTCTCTAAGTGTCACTTCTTATTACTCCTAAGGTAATGCTCATCCTTTAACATACAATATAACAATATTCTTCCTTGTAATGTGTCTATAAATTTGTTGCAAATTCCTTTGTGTGCATTTAGGTTATGGACACTTCTCGCCCGACCAACTGAACGTGAAATCTTTACTATATATACAGGCACTGGGTATATTTAGGAGGTGAAGTAACACTTCAGGAGTACACATATGCACAACTTTCACCTTTCTTAAATCACATGTTAACCCCAACTACAGGCAGAATACCACTTAAACATTCTATAAACCTTCTTCTTTCTCTTACAACAACAACAACCTCACAAAATGTGTAACTACTTTTATTTAATATCTTCATTATGTTTAAAACACAAGGCATCATAATAATAATATGATTTGTATCCAGAAAGCATCTCCATCTTCCATTGAGAAATACAGAAACCACAGCTCACCCTGTAATCACATGCACAACACGCAGTTAAAGGAGTAAAAATACACTTTGTTATTTTTGGGCAAGGTTTCTCTGGGAGAGGCTGCAGCAGGGTCGGGAACCAAACACTGTAATCCACAACCCCAAACCTTAAATACAAAATGATACAGGACACAATTCTTTATTGATCCCCAAGGGGAAATTTACAGGGACGGTAAACACATGAGACAGTTACGACTAGAGTGCCATAAAGCAAGAAAGAAAGGGAAAGAAATTAGTAACACAACAATAAAGCCACCCAGGGCATTTTCTTCACTGTAAAATGTAATAGCTAACTTTACTTAAAAATAAATAGTGATCATAACTAGTTGCTCCATAATTTGTTGACTCTACTAGCTTACAATAAGTTGACACAGCATTTTGGTGAGGAGAGTAATTAAACTTATCATACTTAAGTAACCTTTACTTGAGAAGTATGAGTGTCTCCACACACTCCCAACACTTGGTGGCGGTAATGCACCATGCTGGATGCCAACCGCCAATACAAATCAACGAAGAAGAGATTGCACATGCGCAGTTCCTCCTGAGACGTTGGATTTGAACCATCACGCGGCAAAAGAACGTTTGTCTGGATTTGGTTTGAAGGTAAGAGCATGCAAAATGTTAATTTGGAGAGGCCATGTATGTAATACTTCAGTCTGTTTGTAGGTTAAATGTATTTCTACAATTTAGTAAAGTCAGGACTATGTTCTGTTAATGTTCTAAGTTGAGTTTTGTTTGTGAGGTAAGGTTTAAGCTAAAGCTAGCTAACAACCACCACCTTGTCATTGTCCCACCTTGTAAATCTCAAATTTCTTAAACTGTAAATATGAATTCATATCGCCAAATGCAATGTGCTTGTTAACTGTTGCGTGCATCGGCTATAACTGGCGATGGCACAGTAAAACTTTAACTTATCTGCTAGCTCAGCTGTTAAGCAGGAGGTCTGGATCAGAATATTCATATCGTCGCTGCCCGATAAAACTCACGTATGTCCAAAACGTTTACTTTTCAGAAAGTGAAAAAAAACACCGTATATCAAAAGCAGTTGAATGTAGCATTGTCATACTTGGTACGGCATATTTACATGTAACCATATTCTTGCCAGTGTAATGATATAATCCACATTTGACCCAAATTGAGTTTAAATGGACATGCGTGCATATTTTACAGTAACTGTGATCGATACGCGTTCTTCCGATCATTAATTAGAATGGCCAAGTCGCGTTTCGTATTGACAGATGAATATGCTCAGTTCATTAAATAGCCTACGTCTTAGTTAAATACGCTTACTTTATTTAATATTAATTATACATTTATTAAATGTCTCTTGCAAACTATGAAGGGACAATGAATCAATACACTGACATGGTAATGCTACACAACAGGGGCGTCAGTTTGTGTTGAAAAGTGGTGGGGACAAAAGATCAGATAAAAACATTACTGCGGGACAGGAAAAATATTGAATAACGGCGCATCAAAAATGGGCATAGCGTAGGCTAGTCAACAACAAGAAAATACTCAGCATAAAACCCTCAACAATGTCGACTGAACACATGTAACAATCCCTACAACACCAGCTCAACCGAACAGTGCCAAAGCACCAAACCGTAGAAAACAGCAGCGCTTTTAGTCAATGATTACAATGAATTTCATTACATATGTACAAGAAAACACACCATAAGCATACAACGCAACATATGTGACACTAGACCACAAAACCAGTCTTAAGCATCGCTTGATTTTTCGGGACATTTTAACCAAATGCTTTCAAAAAGTGGTGGGGACATCCCCAGCGTAAATAACACCAATGCTAGACAGATACTTTGTTTGCACAGTCCTACCGTAATTAAGTTACTCCTAGATGTTCGTCTGGTGTCCGGGGGAAACGTTTACCTCGATGAAGGAAAGTCATTGTCATGTTTATTCGGCTATATCCAGTGCTGAGCTTCGATGAAACTTTACGAGACCGGCGAGATGCTTCACAGGTGGAAGATATGCGGCGTGATTGACAGCTTTGACACCAAATGGGTATACGTGAAAATCAGATGACATGATTTCACAAGTTTTCATTGGCCATTTAGGTATGTGACGCATACTGTATACGGAAATGAACCTGGACATTCAATCTGTCAAAAAATCTCAAAATCGGCAAAATGAACATACGTGATTTTCATCGGACAGCGACGATATATTCATTCGATTTTTAATTTTGAGATTCGAATATTTTTTTCTGTTTTTAACATTAGCATTAATGCAGAGACTGCCAAGCAGGAAGTGCACTTCACGCTCCCGCTCAAGGTTTGTAACTTACTGTTAATGTACTCCGATATTAAAGGTGGGATATATTTTTCTATTGAAAGGGCATTTGGTATTTTTGTGATTTTAAAATAATAAAGGTTATATTTATTTAACATTTTGGCCCAAGCAGAAAATTAAGGGCACCTCAACTCAGCCTGCAATTATTTAAAATTTTCCCAAAATAACTGCATTACTGAAAAATACTAGATTACTAAACCTATGCAGTTGCTGCACATGTCATTATGCACAATTAATGAAACTTTCTGAATAGAAAGTTATGATATGAACCAAATAACCATACAACCCCCTTGACTAATTCTAAGCATAAAATACATACATATACAATTTGTTATATTCAGATAGCCTGTTGTAATGGAATGAGTAGCAGGGCAATATACATACATGTATCCTTTATGCCTTACAAAGAAAGCGTTCATTAGAGCTGATTGGATGCACAAGTTGCAGTAATATATTCATTTTCGAGGTTTGTGTAATACTAGTTTTCTGGCCAGTGTGACCTAGTGATTTGTTATTAAAACGCATCCAAAATGACTTCATTAAATGCTCATTTGTCTGTTTCTTTAGGTTCTGTCAGGGTTCTTTCGCTTAACCAGCAAAAACCTCAAAATCGAGTTTTTCAAAGAACTGGACAAACAACTCCTCGCTGTCTTGACATTTTCAAGTCCAAGGGTGGATGTACCGGCCAGATACTTAAGGCGTATTTGCATCATCAAATCGCACTGGGGGTAAGTTTCTCATGCACATTAATGATTTAATGGTGTCAGCAAAATAGTGTAACCACATTGTATTTTCAGAGCTGTTAATTGATGGTCCTTGACCATTTATGGGTGCTATGTATGAAATTATCTTTCAGAATACAGATGTTACTGCTAAGTGAACAGCAGTCCTCCGTGGCCTTCCCATCCTCCTTGGAGATGAGAACAAAGACTTCTTCAAGACATACTTTGTAAGTAGTTTCAGGTGCTAGTTTACAGTGGCCGAGTAGGCTTGTCGCAATAGTCGGTGTAACAGTGATTACCAGTGTGTCAGCCTCTTACCGGTTAGATCACTTGCCCACCGCGACACCGTCTTTCACCGTCGTTTTGATATTTTTTTGTAATTAAATCATTTAGTTTCGTTAGAGACAGCAAACATGAATGTGTCTTCTGCCTGAATTCAGCAGAGCTGAACGCGCATCATCACAGAGCAGCCGGTGTCAGATTTCATTTATTCCTGTCAGAGTGTGTGAGGCGAGCGACTGACCAGACGATGGCAGAAGCCGTATGCTTACTCATTTTTGTTATAATATACATATATGATGTTTAATGTAAGCGAGATCGTTTTGTTGTTGCGTTTTTCATTACAAATAATAATAAACCCATCATTCAAGCAACCCATTATAGAGGAGTAGCCGGATGCTCTCCTTGGGACTGGCAGGTTCTGAAGTACCTGTGCACATTGACTCAAGCACTTAATTAAACCAGCTGTTGCGCTCGCATTGCATGCAAATTCATATGAGATTTAAAGGAGTAGTCTACTCATTTTCAATATTAAACTATGTTATTGCCTTAACTAACTATATCCCTCTATCATCTGTGTGCGTGCACGTAAGCGGTGGAGCGCGCTGCGACACTTCGATAGCATTTAGCTTAGCCCCATTCATTCAATGGTACCAATCAGAGATAAAGTTAGAAGTGACCAAACACATCAACGTTTTTCCTATTTAAGATGAGTAGTTATATGAGCAAGTTTGGTGGTACAAAATAAAACGTAGCGCTTTTCTAAGCGGATTTAAAAGAGGAACTATATTTTATGGCGTAATAGCACTTTTGTGAGTACTTCGACTCGCCTGAAAAGTCCGCTCCCCTTCTCCCTCTCATAATGGGAGAGGGAGGGTGTTACTGCGCCGAGTCGAAGTACTCCCAAAAGTGCTATTCCACATTAAAATATAGTTCCTCTTTTAAATCCGCTTAGAAAAGCGCTACGTTTTATTTTGTACCACCAAACTTGCTCGTATAACTACTAGTCTTAAATAGGAAAAACGTTGATGTGTTTGGTCACTTCTAACTTTATCTCTGATTGGTACCATTGAATGAATGGGGCTAAGCTAAATGCTATCGAAGTGTCGCAGCGCGCTCCAGCGCTTACGTGCACGCACACAGATGATAGAGGGATGTATCAACTCTTCTTAGTTAAGGTAATAACATAGTTTAATATTGAAAATGAGTAGACTATTCCTTTAAGACAGCCTACGCAAGCGCTGCATTTAAACAGTTGCATCTAATTCAAATTAAAAAAGTAAGCCCCTCCCACCCTGTGAAACCGGTATCATCGGGGTTGTCACGCACCGATTAACCGGTGGGAAAATTCTGTCACCGCAGCAACCCTATGGCCGAGAGGGGTCACAACACATGCATTGCAAATGCCACAGCACCTCCAGATTTGGAAACAACAGTGTCATAAAAGTGGCCTATTATTTTCATATATGCCATATGCAATTTCGACATGCAATGCAAACTGCACAGTAGTAGAGTAGAGCTGGGCCATAAATTGACTGCAATACTCATGCGTATCTTATCAGTAAAGCTGGTTTCATGATTAGTAATAAGTCGCCATCACCTGCTTTCAAATGCAGCAGCATTTACTACACAGAGCCGTATTTTACTGAGAAGCTAGGCAAAATCGTGTTCGTAATCGTGAAATTTCACCTCTGATAATGCATGAGATTTTGCCGAGCTTCTCTGTGAAATACGGCTCTGTGTAGTAAATGCTGCTCCACCTGAAAGCAGGTGATGGTGATTTACTATTAATCACGGAGCCAGCTTTACTGATGAAATGCGCATGAGAATCGCAGTCGATTTCTCGCCCAGCCCTACTGCTCAGTACAATGTGTAATGCATAGGTTATGCTTATTGGAAATTTAAGTTAAAAGGACCTCTGGCTAGCTAGTTTAACAAATTAGCCTTTTTGGGTTAGCCCTAACGTTTTGCCCCACAAACGTGATAGATGAACACTCCAATGTTTTCGTTGTAGCGATATTTTAAGAAATGTTAACCATAATGCATTCTGGACTGATGTAGATGGCTCCAAGCGCTGCTACAAACACAAGTCAAATTAACAATAACGTTATCAAGATAAGCTATTACCTCAGTTAGCGAGTGAAATATACCTTCCTCCGTGTTTACGGCATGTTGAGGCTCAAATTGGAAAGGCTTGAATGGCAGACATTTCGCTCGCTAATTGAGGTAATCGCTTTACTTGATAATGTTATAGTTTATTTGCCTTTTGTTTGTAGCGGTGCTTGGACCGGTCTACGTCACGGTCCATAATGCATTATGGGTCAAACAAACAATGGTGACTTACTAGTAAAAAGGTTGTCTTAAAATATCTCGCTACAACAAAAACATTGGAGGTGTTGTTCTATCACGTTTTTGGAACAAATGGTAGGGCTAACTCAATAAGGTCTCAATAATGTGTCAAACTAGCCGGAGGGTACATTTCATAAGCTTCCATTAGGGTAGGATGTTTTGTTAGCAGCAAGCATAAAAGAATCCGTCATATGACCCACTCCCCCACCATCCTCGCATACCCTTCTCACCTTTTTTTAACCCTTGACCAGTTTGCATGCTTGTTTAATGGTACACATCTTCAGGTGTTAATGAGAGGGTTCTACTAATCTCACAAATGACCAGTGTAAGAGTGAAATGATTATGTACAAAAATGTCAACTGTCCTCTGGGACAACAGCAAAGCCTTGTTAGAATTGTAGGTATTTTTTCTTCTCATATGTTGTTTCCCTGTTGAATATGGCTTATCCATTTTACAGAACTGTCAATAGAGTGCAAGGTTTGTGTTATCACATTGTAGAATAGCTAACTGTTGTCATCAGCTAATGCCTCTTCAGATGTAAATATGAGCAGATGTGAGATACCCTCAATTGGTCCTGATCAGGACTACCTATCAACCTTCTTTCTAAAGTGGCTGCTTTGTGTTTTCTACCTAAATGCAAGGTTGTATATCAATGTGGAATTGTGTAATAATATCTCATGTAATTGTGTTTTTAGGACTGTGATGAACCTGAACTGGCCAACACCTCCATTGAGATCCTAACAGTAATCCCTGAAGGTACCCCACCTCAAGGAACACACCAACATTTTGGGTTTTTAGCTTATTCACTGTATTCCCCAGAGTTACATAAGTCCATACATACCATTTTCATCTCTGTGTGTCCTGTAACTTTGTCTGACGCACCCACCGCTAGCTTAGCTTAGCACAAAGATTGTAAGTAAATGGCTTCAGCTAGCATACTGCTCCCTATAAGTGACAAAATAACGCAAACATTTTCCTATTTATATGTTGTGATTTGTATAGTCACAGCGTGTACAAATAACAAGGTCATATGAGACACAGCCATCTTCTAACAGTATACATACAGGGAACTATATTCTCTGAAGACAAAGCACTGCTACTTGGGTGGAGTGATTTGCTCGCAGCACCAGAGAAGCCCCCTGGTGAGGAGAGAGTTGTGCTAATCACTCCGCCCAAGTATCAGTGCTTCATCTGAGAATATAGTTTCCTGTATGTATACTGTTAAAAGATGTCTGTCTCATATGACCTTGTTATTTGTACACACTGTGACTATACAAATCGCAACATATAAATAGGAAAATGTTTGCGTTAATTTGTCACTTATTTGGAGCAGTATGCTAGCTGGAGCCATTTACTTCCAGTCTTTTTGCTAAGCCAAGCTAGCGGTGGGTACGTCAGACAGAGTTACAGGACGCACAGAGATGAAAAAGGTATGTATGGACTTATCTAACTCTGGGGGATACGGTGAATAAGGTAAAAACCCAAAATGTCTGCGTGTTCCTTTAAGGCCCAAAATTCAATCACTCAAAAATCTACTGTGCAGTGAGTAGTGAAGTTCTTTGTTTTTTACACACACACACACACACACACTTACATTTATGGTGTATCTACATTATTGATGGAAATATATATTTTTTTGTCATTTGGTCTTGGTTTTGTGTAATGGTGAATGTGTGATTTGTTGGGTTTTTATGTCTTTTTTCAAAATTCAAATTCTCTCTTATTGGATGTGCAGTTCACTGTATTGTTCTGTTTCAATCAAATAAAGTGTTTCATTGATTCATTCAAACTGTTGTCTCTCTTTGTTTCAACAACTTAAAACTTTTGAGTAAAGTTTACTTGAATATTTTAAGGCAATCGGTTTCCTAAGATTTCCTTAGTATTGTGAACACTTAGCCTTGTAAGGATAACTTGCCTTAATGAGTACTGCTAACTGAACATAACTCAGTTGTCTGAACTGACATTTCCTTAGTGACGGGAGCTAATGATTTTTAAGTTCACTTTACTACCATGACATGAGTTGTCTGGACTAAAATTTTTTTTGTCATCATAACTAATGATTTTGCGTTAACTGTACTCAAGTGTACTACCATGATATGAGTTGTCCTTACACATTTCTTCTCAGCTACAACAACTTAAAAATTGATTGTCAACTTTACTTTAAAAATTTGAGGCAATCGGTTTCCTAAGTTTTTTTAAGTAAAGTCAACAAATTACATTTTACAGTGTTGGACCCTGTCTTTGCCTTCAGAACTGACCTTGCAAACCACTTTCAGAAGAATGATGCCAATGAAGCCTATGATTAGGAAGAGAGAAAGCGCCTTGAACCATTTTGCTTAACAGTTAATTCTCAAATTGCTCATGCAGTTGGTCACAGTTTGATTTAAACTTTATGAAGATTACAATCATCAGCAACATTTGAAAGACTGGTAAAAATAAAAAAGCAATATAACATGCAGTATTATTATTATTATCATATCATGGAATGACAGGCACACGTGCATTTATATCATATATTTGCGTTTTCTAAACCTAATACTTTTATGCCTATAAACATATTGTACGTTTTAATGGGCAATGCGTTACTGGTAACGATCTAGTGCACATTTGTTTACATCAGTCCACTTATGATGAGCTGTCTCTCTGCCCCAAGATGTAATTTAATTTTGTAGTCTGAAGAGATCTGAAGCCAATCGTGCTTTTGCACGGTGAGCTCGTTCCGGAATAAGAAACAAGACGAGCGGAAGCTGTACCGGTAATGTATCGTGTATCATCCAGCATCAGCACTGCATCCTCCGGTAGCCCAACGTGCCCCCACCCAACACACGCGCATAAATCCAGGGCACACGACACGCCAGGACAAAAGATTGCGTTACTGTCTGTTATCTCGCCCATACTAGCGCTCATAAACCCTTTAAGCGGATACAGAGAGAATGGAGAAAGAAGGCACGTGAAGGGGAATAAAAGAGGCAGCAATGGGGGTGCATAAAATCCTGCATACCCAGTGCATGTGCAACACCAGGCGGTTAACACGTTTAACGTTATTAAAATGTAAAAGTTTAACACGAGTGAAGCTACAGCATTCATTTAACCTATAAAACAAGCTCTCTAACCGTTAACAATCAGGTTACAGAGAAACGGGGAGAGGGGAGGCGACACCGACCCCGAAACCACATCAGCATCCTTAGTGAATAAATAAACGCACGCGCAGTCAAAAAAAAAAAAAAACATTTAATACCACAAGTACTTACATATATGCTGGCGAAAGTGGAGAAGACCTGGACGTTTTTAGGACCGGCACGGGAAATTTCCAGCTAACGGGCGAACCGCTTTTCCATTTCAACGGCATGTTTTTCCAGTCACCGCCACAGAGATGCAGGAGATTCGCGAAAGATGATAACCGTGAAGCGCGAGTCCACGAAGAGGCGGCCAGCGCGCGCTTCCATCCCCGACAACCCTCACCGAGAACAGGGAGGAGGAAGGGGAGTAAAGAGACGGATACAGGGAGCTCTGTCTGAGAAAGCGCAGCTCTTCTCCAATTGAGACAGCCTTGTTTGAATTTCCCGAAAAACGTAGAGAAGAAGCCTGAGATCCTAAGCTGATGTGCCTGAGTTGCGGTGCATCACCTCCTGAGAAAGGCAGAGGGATGATGATGGAGAGGACGGAAGAGGGAGGGAGGGGAGGAAAAATAAGCACCGTCGCGTCCGGTCAGTGAAGAGGAGGAGGCATGCGCGGTCGGTGCGCTGGGTGTTCAGCAATATAGTGCCACCCTGTTCGCATGCAGACTGACTGCAGAGCGAGAAAAAGCTCAGATAAGACTTTAATGACCTGACGTAAAATACGACACGACTACATGCGCGGGAAATTGGCTATATAACCTGAGAGCTTTTACCAACTAAAGTGAAAAACGTCGCTTTATTTCATCAAAGGTGATCAATTCTGCAATGATGTCCATTATATGAGACAAGTCTTGGCAAAACATCTCAAGCCAGACGGCGCGAGCAGGGCACAAACTCAGCCGCGGGACTCTTCACCCACAGCCGTGACAGTATACGTCAAATATGATAACAAAAGACATCGCATTCGTTTATGCGATTACGTCCATCTACGTTAAAAGTGTGGACAAGCTGTCAATGTAGATGCCATTTAAATTGCTGTCTGGGAAAGCAAATGTATTTTAGAGCGTCACGCGCGACGCCCTCGTTCCTGTCCACCGTGCACGAGCACAAATTTGCTTTCTCGCTGCCTACAGAGTTCAGGTTGTATTTATGATTACAATACCAGTAAATAAACTTTAGTACAAGTATAGTGATTTCTAATCATTTCACCTGGAAATGAAATACCAGACAGGTGGTTACATGATGTCAAGTTTGGAGACATTTGAACATTATGTTGTCAGTAACAGATGCTGTTTTGATGTGTCAGATAACTTGTTTGGCAGGCATTTAAACTGACAGAAACTAAAAAGGTGAAAAGCAGTTTTATCAAAGCTGTTTAAATGTTCACATTGCCTGTTATGGATCCTGTTATAAACTGAGATTAGAGATGGGCATCAGTTGGCTAATTCTGTCCAGCCTCATAGCACAAGTCAGGTGTTGCAACTTACAAGCACTTAAAGGGATAGTTCACCCAAAAATGAAAATGCTGTCATCATTTACTCACTATGTTGTTACAAACCTGTATACATTTCTTTGCTTTGATGAACACAAAGATATTTTGAGAACCAAAACGTTCGTGGACCCCATTTACTTCCATAGTATTCTTTTTTCCTATGGAAGTGAATGGGGTCTACGAACGGTTTGGCTACAAACATCTCAAAATATCTTCCTTCGTGTTATCAAAACAAATAAATTTATGCGGGTTTGTAACAACATGAGAGTGAGTAAATGATGATAGAATTTTAATTTTTGTATGAACTATCCCTTTAAAACACACATCAGAGAGTATGAGAACAGCCTTGCAAAGCAAAAACGTAATGCTTACATGTGTAACTGATCAGACAAAGGGAAAACAATGGTAGTCTAAGTAAACAAGCACCTTGTTGATCTCAATGTAGTTATCTGTGCACATTAAAAAACCACAAACATTTGTGTGTTTGTGCCAAAATACCATTATTTTTTATAATTTTCATGACACCTTGGATATAGTTAAACACACTATGCACAGGAATTTAAAAAGGACACACAGCTGTAAGCACGCAGCTCACAACAGATGCTTCACTCTCTATTGTAATAAAACAGACAGTGAAATCTGTTAACAGAGGTCTTCATTAGACATAATCAGTGTTGGAATGCTAACAGACACAACAGCAATTTAACCCCTCACAAAATAAAATCAATGTTTTCTTTAACTTCTAATTCATTTTCCTATTTCCTTTCTGGCTACTATGGATTCCCCATTAAGATATTACAGATAGTGCTTACCGATTAGTGGCTGCAAGGAGGGTAAGCCAAATAAGCTAAAGATTTAACATATGTCCTTTTCTTTCAATTTATATCATTTTCTCTGTTTCTAAGAACCTGAAATCAAGGGTTGTGGGATCATTATACAACGCTGATATAAAAAAATTGGCATTCACATGACATTTAAATGTGTGCATGGGTGGTATAGTCAGGTGGAACAGCAGAGGGAGAGAGGGGTTTACTGAACACATGACTGAATGTGCATTATAGGTTAGACTCAAAGGCACTGTACATCAGGTATTAAAATGAGTTTTGGTCAATCGGATCACAAGTGGATGAGACACATTTCAGTTTACATCTAGTGTTACAGGGCCAGATTTACTAACAGCTTGCGCAGTGCAAACCATAATTTTGTAGTTAATTGACAACTGTCAGGATTTTCTAAAGACATGCAGTGAATAATTAGCACTGAAAAGGTTTTTTTGCGACTTACCTTATTGCATATGCATTTCTAGGAGTTTCCAAAATTTTTGAGAGGAAAGAATTTAAATGATTCATGCAAGTGATTTACTAATGTTTGCTCATGTGATATTACTGGTATTTACGCCATTATTCAACACAGAAAAAAGCATGTTGTCTTAATTTATTTTGCCCTTAAAATGGCTGCAATTGTTGCTAAAAAAAGAGGCATCACAGAGAGCATGTGATACAAGGGAGAGGGTTGCTTTAACATGTAACAGTTTATTTGGAATGCCAAAATATTGTTTGCCAAGCCATGTAATTTTTTATGTGCTGAAGTAAAAAAAAGAGGAGTCACTATGAAGTCACCCAATACCAGACATTTCAAAACTTATTGTAAACCTTCATTTTTTGTCCTCTAGTTCTTTTCAGTGTAATATGGCTTCGTTTACACACCCCAAATTTTCCACTGTGATGTCTGTGGTGTTGAATTCAATTGCACTTCATCAGCTCTGCTAATTTGAAATTAGCTAGTGCAACTTTCACACACTCCCAAAATGAAACAAAAATAAGAGAGAAGGAAAGCAGCCACTTTAGCTTTATCAGTAATAGTCTAAAGACTGTGAGTGCAAGCTAGGAGTCAGGACCGATGAAAAAACATTGTGCGCAGTACATTAAACATTAGATCAGCAGGCAGTCCTTTCTGGCTGCTCGAATACATTCAATCACATAAGCGTCCACAAAAGCAATCCGGTCAAATGCATTTTCAACTCTGAATGAGGTCGAAAGTGGACGTGCTCAAAACTTTCAAAAACCTGTGATCCACTTATGATCCAATCGACCAAAACGCTTAAAACCAGGTCTAAACAGATCCAAAGAGTTAGAGCCAATGGTGTAGTGGGCAGCGCTTCGACATGTGGTGCTTTCGCACTTTCGGCAACTTGAGTTCGATTCCCGGCTCGTGGTCATTTCCCGATCCCATATCCCTCTCTACTCCCAGTACTTTCCTGTCCTCTCCTTACTCACTGTTCAAATAAAGGCAAAATGGCCAAAAAATATAACAAAAAAAACAAATATGGATCTCCACAAGATCACAATTCATTTCACTCAAGTAACCAGCTCAGGTAGATCCAAGATCAGACATCAACACACA
This sequence comes from Paramisgurnus dabryanus, assembly GCF_030506205.2. Classification (NCBI taxonomy): domain Eukaryota; kingdom Metazoa; phylum Chordata; class Actinopteri; order Cypriniformes; family Cobitidae; genus Paramisgurnus; species Paramisgurnus dabryanus. The sequence continues at coordinate 14,710,451 of NC_133341.1, forward strand.
GTGGATGTATTCAGCCCAGGGCTCGCAAAATCGCTAGCCCGACATCCCGGGGCTATTGTGAATTCCTGTCGGGCTACCAAAATGTATCTCCGCCCTGCCCGTCGGGCTATCTTGGGAAGGAAATAATATTTTAATGTTTTTGCTTCGTCTCAGATTTAGCTAGGTAATTATATTGTATGTATTTCGGCATCTCTTGTCAGTCATTATCCTCACGTAACAAGTGAAACTGTCAGGAAATGAAGTGAAAGCATAAATAAACCCATCCTTTAATGTGCACGTCTGAAATGCCCCGGCTTCGCTATTTACAAGCACCTGCTTGCTCTTGTGCTCAGTGCGAACTCAAGTCATTTAAAAAAAAAATGTACCTCATAGACTAACATTGTTTTAGCGTTTCTTTTTTCTTTCTTCTGTCCTGCGTTAGTAACTTAAATATTTGAGAAGGAAAATATATTTGAGGGATTTCCGATCGATTTGAAATGTCTACGCTATTGAGAAAATGATGTTAGAAGCTTTTGATAGGTGACTAAACAGCAGTGGTAAGATATGTTTACCTAAAGCGAATAGAATGTTTATTTGTCATTTCGTTTTACCTCAGAGTCTAACATTATTCTAGTGAAAATAAACGGCTATGGTAAGATCTGTTAACCTAAAGGGAATTAAATGTTTATTCCTTTTTAATAAATATCTGTTTTAAGACTTCTATATTGTGTTAAAGTCACTGGTTGTTTATATATTTGATAAAATACCATGTTATCTAAATATAATGTGTGATGTGTTGAGATATTTTATTATATTAAATAAAATAAAAAATAACCTGTGTAATACATTCATATAATATTTCAGTAATATAACAATTCAACTATTCTAACGTTAGGGGAACGTTAAAATAACCTAATAACATTAGGGGAATGTTTATTTTATTTAAAAAAAACATTCCTTGCTATTAACCAAAAACCTTGGAAAATAACATTCTAGAAACCAAAAGCTAATGTTAGGGGAACGTTTTGGGAACCAAATTGTTAGCTGGGAATGGGCAGAAATAGTTGGCTAACATGGAAATCCAGGATTTATCAATATTCTACATTAAACAGTGTATTTTTTATTCGGGCTACTTGTATTCATTCCGGGCTACCAAAAATGAAAGAGTGCCTGCCCGAAGGGCTACCAGGGATTTAAAAATTTTGCGAGCCCTGCAGCCTGACAGAAGATAAATGTATCATGATAAGCTTTAGGTGAACAGACGTTAGGCCATATAATCACAACTGCACCCAGAAACCCACTTTAGAATATAAAAATTTGGTACAGGCAACATATTTGCATGTATTTGTACACTTTCTACTCCTTTCTCATCCCCACACACATACCGCAAAGTAATTGGCTGGCACCAAAACAGCTAAATCCATTATCGGAGCAAATCCCAGCTAATTATATTAGCAAATCAAATAAACATCCAATAACACAGCCACAAAACAAAATCTAACGAGGCATTTGCCCAAGTAAACCCATGTGTATGACTTCACAGCATGATATCCACCAGTACCACATGATCTGTGTCTGTCTGAGCAGTTGTGTGCATGTGCGTGAGAGACAAATCGTTTTAAGAAGAAAGTAAGAGACATTCGGATATTGAACACCATCTACCTGGCACAGATGGTGCTCTGGTGACCTGAACGATCTGACATAACATGCTGGTCCAGTTATAGACCTCATATGTTTTTTGCATTTCCATTTTATTTTCTCACGTGAGAGATCAAATGTTCTTCCTATTACATCCTACACTCTGCCCTTCTTAGCCTTTAATCATTCTATTAATACGTTTCTATGAATAGATGCGACTCACCCTCGCAACACATTTAGCACTTAATTAAGTGGGTGAAGACAGAGGGGTGTGTGTATTTAAGAGAGAGAGGGAGAGCGAGAGAGATAGATGCTATAATAAACCTCAGTGTCTCTACCATCTTATATTTCCTGTGCAGATGATTACATCGAGCATGTGTGTCACGTGGTGAACATGGCACTAACGTCAGCAAAACTGCAATGTCCATAAAGTACTTTCCTGGTCTGCTGCACTTTTGGTTCACTTGGACTGCTCAAGTGAAAAATTACAATGTTTTAAAGTAGAGTAACGCACATATAACCAAGTGGTGTAGAAAGATGCGTGATAAGCAATTACGTAATGTCGCATACTCGGAAGTTTTATTCCAATTGACTTGGACTATAGGGTAGTGAAACCAACCTTTGTCATACTTTCCCATAATCATTCCATGATCTAAGAAAAATGCTGCATACTTTGCATGCTTGTTTGATAATACCTGACAATAAATGGTTTGAATGAGACGGTACAATGTAATTACATCTAAATAAACATCAAGGAATTAGGTAAAAATTCAAATAACGCATTAAATGCTTCACCAAAATTGTGTTTGCATTGCACATTTAGCTTTTGATTTGGCGTGTCAGTAGTATAACAGAATGTATGGCCCACAGAGAGATTGGATCTTACCATTACAGTCAGTTTGTGACATTGCTGCTATTTTACATTTAGTCACATATACAGGAATTATGCAAATCATCATACAACAAGGCTCACATCTGTAGCAAGCCTTTGTGTTACAAGCCATGAAGAGAAGAAAACTCAGCTGATGATAGCATGAAAGTTTTGATCAGTGAGCATTTCATGGCTGTGATCTTGGAAAGTATTTCTGGCAAAGCTTATAGAAAATCCACAATTAATCTGCATTTGTCATTTTCAAAGCATTTCAGGAGAGAGCGAGAGTGAGAGAGAAAAAAGAGAGGCTAACTCACTTGATTAAGCACTTAAGGTTTGAAAAAAACAGCTGACAGGACAGGAATGGATAAGTAATAAAAAAGGAGGTGAAAAATTGAGGGATGGGCAAAATGAGTGCTTGGATGAAAAATATAAAATGAGGGGGGTAGACAGAAACAATGCCAAAACAGCATTGACAGCAAAAACAATGCCATCTAGATCAATGCCTACCACATGTAATAAATTATCATCATTCAAAACATCAACAGTTGAAAACATTCCTGTAGTTTAGCTGGTCAAGCATTGTGTTAACAGTGCAAAAAGATTGTGGTTTCAATACCCAGGGAACACACATAAAATGTATGCCTTGAATGTTATTTAAGTCATTTGGAATAAAAGTTTTTGCCAAGTGCGTAAATGTAAATAAAACAACAAACACAAAAAGTGTATTGTAGTTTATTAAATACAAGCCACATGATTGTCAACAGCATATGTGCTGCAGGGTAACCTATGTAAAGTGCCAAATATACTTTAACCATGTAATTCATGATAATAACTAAAATGACATACTGAAATGCCGACAGTAAATAGCCTTAGGGGCTAATCACACCAACCGTGCTTTAAACGCTTCGAAACGCAAGGCGCGACGCACTGCCTTTTTAAAAAAAAAGAGCAGTGCGACGCGGCTTTTTATATTGCTAAGCAACCACAGAGTCAGCTGTCTTGTCAATCAAATATTGAAGCGTGAGCGCTCTTTTGCTGTTAACTGTCATATTAGCAGAAACTTTAAAAAGAGGGCGCTTGCTCTGACCTTGTTTGAGGGGGAGAGGTGCACAAACACGCAGGAGAGAGTGAGCGAGTGTAGTCCGGTTCTTCAAAGCAACTGTAAACATCCCTCACCACAACGTAAGGCCCACCTCTCCCCTCATTCGATTGGACAACGGAAAGACGCGAATGACATCGGACGCTTCTCAGCGTTCCTTCAAAGGCGCGTGCTGAGGCCGGCGGCAAAAACCGCAAGGCACTCGGCGCGCATAAACAGCGCGCAAACGCTCCCTGCCCATAGAATATCATTCAAAAAAGGTGCCTGCAACTGCCATAAACGCTTTTGGTGTGACTGGCCCCTTAATGTGCTTATTAAATTGTAGCAAAATATGCCTGTTATCTAAATCTGCTGAAGTGCACAAGTTATTTGAGATCAACTTTAACACTTTCTGTAAAGACTACAAGAATCTGTTGCTATGGAAACTTCTACAAGTGTGCAACAGATGGAGGGTTTGAAAACATCTTAGAGAGACAATCTGAGTTACACCAGCAAGTGTGTTGACGTTTGCAGGGCTCAATGCAAATAATTTTGTATACTGGCCCGCTTGGGCCAGTGGTTCAGGTTTTCACTTGCCCTGCCAAAATTTTCACTGGCCCCACTAAAAAAGATTTCAGTGTCTGTCACATAGTTAAAAATAATAATTTAAAAGTCAAATATAATTGTATACATAATAGAAGCGCAATGACCAACGTTTAACACGTGGTTTTAGACGTGACATGCGAACGGCCACGGGACGCAGTAATGTATATCGGAAATGTGTTTAGAAGCCATATCCAGATCATTAAAGGAATATTCAATTTTCTTAAAAAAAATCCAGATAATTTACTCACCACCATGTCATCCAAAATGTTGATGCCTTTCTTTGTTGAGTCGAGAGGAAATTATGTTTTTTGAGGAAAACATTGCAGGATTTTTCTCATTTTAATGGACTTTAATAGAGCCCAACATTTAATACTTAACTCAACACTTAACAGTTTTTTTCAACAGAGTTTCAAAGGTCTATAAACAATCCCAAACGAGGCATAAGGGTCTTATCTAGCAATACGATTGTCATTTTTGACAAAAAAAATAAATAAAAAATATGTACTTTTAAACCACAACTTTTCGTCTAGGTCAAGTCCAGCGCGACCTAACGTAAATGCGTAGTGACGTAGGGAGGTCACGTGTTACATATATAAAACGCACATTTGCGGACCATTTTAAACAATAAACTGCCACAAAGACATTAATTTGTATCAGTTGACATACAACAACGTAGGAACGGTCCTCTTTCAAGACGCTTGTAAACACTGGGGCGGAGTTTCGCGTTCATCCTCTGTGACCTCTTGATGTCATGACGTATTGCGTGGGGTCAGCTGGCGCATCACGACCGGATCTACATGACGAGAAGTTGTGGTTTAAAAGTGGATATTTGTTATTTTTATTGTCAAAAATGACAATCGTTTTGCTAGATAAGATCCTTATGCCTTGTTTTAGATTGTTTATAGTCCTTTGAAACTCCGTTGAAAAAAACATTAAGTGTTGAGTTAAGTATTAAATGTTGGGCTCTATTAAAGTCCATTAAAATAAGAAAAATCCTGCAATGTTTTCCTCAAAAATCATAATTTCTTCTCGACTGAACAAAGAAAGACATCAACATTTTGGATGACATGGTGGTGAGTAAATTATCTGGATTTTTCTTTTAAGAAAATGGACTAATCCTTTAAACAAGCATAGACAGGAAGTAAAGTTCTGCCCAGATGCATAACAGCAACAACGCATAAAACCGAGTTTTTCCAGTTAAAACCTAACAAGCTTCATTTTAAGAAAAGTTTCATAAAAATTATTTCTCAACAGAAAACAGATATAGCTGCGTTAATACTGTCCTACACACCAGATGACAGGGTCTTAGTCTGATGATCTCAAGGGTCTGAGTCATCATTTGAGAACACAAATCCACATACCCACACACACGGCTGTTAAGCGCCAACTTGCCATGAAGACATAAGACACCGGTGTGCGTAACATTGTAGCAGGCAGTAGGTCGGCTCTGGTGATTTTTGTGGAATTCACATTTCTATTTGTTTATCCTTTTATTTGTTCGCAATGGAGAAAATCCATCAGTCGTCGTGCTTCCGCTGCGCTCGCTGCAATGGAGTGTTGTTGTTTAATTGACTGTTTAGTATTTATTGTGATCAGAGCTCATGCTGTATTTCTGCTGAGATTTAGACATCACAGACGGGAGATAATCAGGCCTGACTGTAGAGAGCAGATAATGTGAATCTTATGCGCACGTCTGCCTACAGCGGCACACACTTCTGTCATCTGTGTGTAAAAGCTACTCAGAGGAGGGTTACTGCATCACCTCGTGTCTAAGAAACTGTGAGGTGTCTATTTTCAAGCATTAATGGCAACCCTCGGAAACTTCACTAGACAGGAAAATAAATTGCAAGCAGGTGTAACTGTGAATTAAACAAGTATAAAGATGCAAGTATCAATCTGTGTATACCTGGCTGACTGAGTGATGCGTGTTAATTAATTAAAAAAGTTTGTGTGAACATAATATTTGATCCTACTCAGAAAAAACCCTGACCAAAGATGTTGAGCGCATTAACACTAATAACAACAAAACCAAAAAACAACAAAATGGTTTATGTTGCAATATTGGCATTGAGACATCTTCTCCTAAGTTGGACTCCTAAGTCTCTTAAATGTGGGAGTGAATCTCCTAAATGTTCGCTTCATATATGTACGGAACAAGACTCACTCCCAAAAATGTGATGATTGACGGGGGCACGTAACCGTTATCATATCTACCGGTTTATCGCCCACCCCTATCCATCAAGACATTTTATCTACAAACTAAAGAAATTATAAAATAAACAACACGTTATGGGGCCTTTCTTCCATTTTTCACATTTCTTCCATGAGACCGGTGGAGTGTGTGAAAGATCTGAGAACCGAGAAACACCTCAGCGCATGTGTGAGCAACATGTTAACCACAGATACAGATGTACCATGAACAGTGAATCCAGATAGGTGGGATGTAAATGAGAGCACAAGGGTCTCAGCAGAGGGAGGACATATAGAGAATGTGTGTGGTATAATGTGTGTGTAAAAGTAAAAAAAGGACATACATTGCACAGTACCTGTCGTGTACTCCGATGGACATGGTGTCTCCTCTATGCACAGGGTGGTCCATGCCCAGGCACAAACCCCAGAACACCTGCAAAATATCAGAACAACAACAACAACATGAGATATGGATACTAACTAAAGAAGTTAGATACCTAGTTTATTAGTGCTAATTATCTATCTGGCTAATTCAAGTATGGATTGGATGAAATTACAAGAACGACTTCAGTCTTTAGTGCATATATTATAAACACATACAAATTTTTGCATGTAGCAAACTGCAATGTTTTCTAGTTAATATATGCATTTAAAGCTGTCAACCACTTGAACTGAACATTTTGATGACAAGAATTTAAAATTTCACATAAAAATGTGTTGTTTAACTTCCTATGACCTGGTGTGTCCACATCTGTGGACATCACATTTTTTTTCACTATAATACTGTGTAATTCTGTGTAACCTGTTGTACACAAACGTGGACGATTACTGCTTCATGTTCAAAGAAAAATATTTGGTTATTATATTTATTGGTTCTTCTTCCTAACACCAAATAGCTGCAAGAAATCTAAAATGCAAGCCAAACCAAAGCTCAGGTCTTAGGAGGTTAAAACAGCTAAACTATTTATCATATTTTGTTGAAAGAACAGTGTAAGGAGAACACATAAAAAACAAATAGTTTTTATAGGCCATCAGAAACAAAAATACTTATTACAGTGCCCACTTATAGACACTTAAAGTAGTACTATAGTACTGATCGTGCCAAAATCTTTGACAGAATAATCATGCAGAAACACATTTAATTGAAGAGTTTTATCCATTCCTCTCCTTTTTAAGGGAATAAATCAGGTTTGTTGTCCCTCTTCCATCGCCTTTACTATCTCTCGCTATCTGTGAGTAATTGCAGCAGAATATGCAATGGCATTTTTATTAATATTTAGGTGTTCATTTCTCAGCCCTTGTCCCAAACTTAAGCCTAGCAAGAAGACTATACTAAACAGCAGCTCCAGTCCTGGAGAGTCACTGCCCTGCATACTTAAAAAAAAAACGAAACACACTTGGCTGTAAATTTCAAGTAATTCTGAAGATCGAATTTATTTATAACTCAACAGTGTTCTGTTCAATATTAGCCCAGCTTTTAGTATACACTTGACATGTAGAATTGTAAAAAATGTCAAGATTTATTTTGAATATATTTTTATGAAGGTCCATGCTATTTTTGTGCTGGTATACCCAGTGTAAGCTGGGTTTGGACAATGGCATTTAAGCATCAGTATACACACCTGCTGCTCATTTTTAGCTCTTAAATATATTAACTGCAGCAAAAGTCTAACAGGATTTCAATAATATTGTGAAACATAATCTTTCTTCCATTGAAAGCTGGTGACGGTGAACAAGCTTTAAGTGTGTGGTCCTGATTCGCTTAAAGCCTTCAGAGTAACCACAAGCAGTTACCCATTCCATTTCCAGGCAACAGGGCACAGGGGCATAAGACCACGAAAGCGCCGCACCCTGAGCCTCACCATGGAAAGAATTTCATCACTTCAATGGCTTGTAGAATTTTTCCTCATTGCCTTGGCAACCACTGTGTCTTATGCTTAGTTCACACTACATGATTTTAAGCCAGATTTAAGCCCGATTTGCAAATCGTTCGCTCGCCGACAGGTCGGGGTGTGATCGGGTGCAAATCGCGGGGGATTAGCGGGCGATCGACGTTCGCCAATCTGTTGGTATGAAAGAGCCAACAACGCATCAAAGACGCTCGCAGACGGCTCGCAGACGCGTCGCCGACACCAGAAAAATATCTAGCTTGTTAGATATCTGGAGCTGTCGCGCGACTCGACCTCCTATGATGTCACGAGCTACAGCCAATCCGACGAGGGGTTGACGTCGTCACACGGAAGAGCAGCATGTCACCAAGAAAACATTGAACTCAGTCATAAATGTCTGTATGACGTTTCACATATACCACAACTGCGCTGAGAAAAAGAAACGGTGGAGAGAAATAGCAAACGGTGTAAAACAGCCAGGTGAGCAAATGTTATTATTACATTATCTAAATGTTATAGGGTAAAATGTAAATTAATTGGTCATATTTCCATATACATGCATATTATAGAAGCTAGCGTAATCCTATTTTTGGGATATGTCTATAAAACATTATAAAGTGTATAATTATTTTTACTGTAATTCTGTTTATTGTTATATATTGTGTATTAGAGGATATTCAGTTACATTACAATCTGCCTTTTGTACCAGTCGAAAGAGCTTGTAAACCGCGGAATAAATTATCATATTTAGTTTGAATAGACAAATAAAATAAAGTGTGGAGGTAAATATTAATTGGAAACATTGCATTTATTTATTGATTTTAGACTTTACTGTTGCACAAGTGGACTCACAAACAACTAGGGATACATTAACTTCATTTGGGAACCATGGCTTTGGAATTGAGGAATATTGAAGACCCAGTTCTCTTATCACATCTCAAAAGAAGCATAATGGTGATGCTATACAACGCCCAGGAGACTGACAGAAGCGGATCAATGTTGTCACCTGAACAACCTACCCTATGCATATATCATGCATGACATGTGCGGTCCGGTCCCGATGTGTTTTTGTTTACAAACTATTGACTTTACTATGTATTACATTTATCAATAAGGTGATTAAACTTGTTGAAGGGTTTAGATTGAATTTCCCAGTGCTGTTTCATGAAATAAATGGTCTATCGAAAGTAATACATTTAATGCAACAAAGTATAAAAGTATAAAACACACTGTCATATTTTACAAAAAACGCCAATATGAATAGTGCTTTATAGCCTTGCATTGTTGTTTGTGCAACTTGAAAACAATCTAGTACATTTGAATGTATATTATGTGGACAGACAAAATATACATTGTTAGAACACGTGCAGTGCACCACATTAACACAATTAAACATTACAAAAATCCCTATGTAGAGCCCTTTTAATAGGGTGACCATACGTGCCATTCTTCCCGGACGCATCCCCTCCAGGATTTTGTGTTCGTCTTTCGGAAGTCGTATTTGTTGACAGCATACGTCATAGAGGATTATTATTATTATTACAGAAAAGCAACCATTACATTTTAAGGTAAGAATGAAACTACGATTGTATATCTTATGTTTTTAACTGAATGGCGTATGCGATCAACAAATACGACTTCCGGAAGACGCACCGAAATCCTGGACGGGATGTGTCCGGGAAGAATGGCACGTATGGTCACCCTACTTTTAAGGGCTGGGTGATATATAAATATCGTAATATAATTGTGTGTGATTGGCTGTTAGATTAATCCACATTGAGTAAAAATGCCCAGAGCTTATCATCACAATCCCCATAAATTTTTAGCATGATCAGATATGTTGATGTTTAGCGCCGTAGTATAGAAACATTGTTAATGTTCTGTGAATAATGAGTGTGGATCAAGAAATAAAGTTAGTATAAGGCACTTAATTGCAACATGCAGATTGCCTTTATTTGTTACATTCCTGCACCTTTTGATTTGTATGCAATTGAAATTAATTGAGTAATAACACAACAATAAACAAAATACTTAAAACAATGAAAAAGTGAACCACATTGTGTTCTTTACAAATACAGGACTTTAGAACACACAAGAAAACGAATGTCCTAAACTGACAATAACTGGCTTTAATCTGCTGTTTGCAGGGATAACTCTACATCAGTTCCTTTTAAAATGTGTTGAACTTGCCAATAAACACTACACGCTGGTGAGACAAAGTAGTCCCGCATCAGATTGCGTTGCACTTTTGCTGTTGCCATACAATTGCGATGTGAGGTGGTGTTCATCGGTTGAAAAGCACCCGTCCCACGATTCTTCCATTGCCCATCAATCATGTTTTGGTCAGCAGTCTGCTACAGCTGGAGTGGTAGCAAGTACCCCAAAGCAATGTGGAAACTGCCACTTCCTTTCGAAGTCCACGGCTATGCCACTCTCCTTCCGTTGATGGTGTCTAAAACAATAGGACACACCAAATGTCACTGATTAAATTATTATATATTCAAGACTACAGTTTCCAATGGATTTATTTGCATAGTTATATGTAGAACAAACACCTTGGGTCTCATTTATAAAACTGTGTGTAGGATCCTTACTAAAAGTCTATGTATGCACAAAAGCCAAAAATGGCATACGCCAAAAAATACAGACAAAGCAATGTTCCCTTTCTGCAAGTGTGCGTACATTAATTATCTTCTGATCCCACCATGCAAGCCTATTCTCCCATTAAGTTTTTTTTTTTAAAGATCACAACATTTGTGTGGTAACTGGCGTACGCATGTTTCCAGAACTGTTTTGTGCATACGCATGCTTTATAAATGAGACCCCTTCTTACTTAATCCATATAAATAAGTATAAAGATAAACTAGGGACTAAACAACATGTAGAATAACAAATATTACAATATAAGGTTTGGAAGTAATTTTATATTTATTGCTGTGTTAACATAATTCATGTTTATACACAAAATACTTTAATATACACATAGTGTAAGCTCAGATAAAATTATGAAATTAATGTATACAGGTATGTATAGACATAAAAATAAATATTACTTGTGCTTTTCGGAACTATATCCCTGTTTCTAATAATAGTTTTTACTAAAATACTTTTATCAAAGACAGTCAACTGCTGATGTCCACAATGTTATGGGTGTTCTTTTTTTAAATGAAGTAGTAGATATATATAGATAGATAGATAGATAGATAGATAGCTTTATATTTTGTAATAACCCTACCTTCAAGAAATCGTCCTTTATAACCTGGTACAGAACAGCTATCCAAAACTATTTGTGGGATGGTGCTGGTCCCCCATCCTGGACTTGAACCTGAGGGACTTGAACGTGTCACCTGCATGACACCAAAAAGTTCAAAAACATACCCAGACAGAAAAAAAACGTAATGACAACATTCAGTTCATATTCGTTTGAAATGAAATCACACAAACCTGTTGCATAGAATCGCAGGGTCAAAGACAAACGCTCTCCAAGTCATGCTTTGCGAAGCCTGTCCTATTCTATTTGAACGATAATTAAATCAAGAAACACAGCTTTTAAACACAGTAGACAACACGTTGATATTTTAAATGTGATCATAGCCAAACATAAGCATGCAGCTATATTTCCTATATAAACAAGCTGTATTCACCTCCAACTCTTAAATCCCTGCTGTCCTCGTGTGGTGTTGATCCACCTCTCCACACACATCTCTTCATTTTTTTCTTTTGCGGCTTTGCATCGCGCAAACGGTTTGCAGCACGAATTTCTGTCTGAAGTCTATATATACAAACAAAAGTTTTGCGCGTCGTCTTGATTCTTCTTCTGTGGGTTTACTGGTGCGCGTGTTGTTTCGCGTCATTTCCGGTTTGTTTTATCGCGTGATTTTTCGTGACAAAACGTGGTTTGTGGACAAGATAGAATCGCCGGGTGATAGAGTTGTTCTCAACTCGTGTAGTGCGTTACCTCCTGTTGTGGGGCAGTCACGTTATGTCGTGTGGTGTGAACTGATCAACAACGTGAACACTCCTGATTTCACAGAGAGCAAGTCATGTAGTGTGAACCGCACAGTTCGGACCAACGTTTTAAAGTCATGTAGTCTGTACGAGCCTTTAGCAACAGACAGAGGTCAAGATCTAACAAGGATTAGCTTTGCTAAACAACCTGAACAATATTAAACTTAATTTTCCAAATTTAGTATCTTACCTAGTAGATTAGAGACGGCAGTAACAATAAAAACAAACGGCTTTCGTGGAACAGAGGTAATTTCTGGTAAACTTCCACAAAGAATCAATAACAGTAGTGCTTTTAAAGTAGTTTATTTCTGATAACAAGCTAAATATATAACAGTAAACTACCTAAGTTAATTCATAGCTAACGTGTAGCAAAAACTACACTGAGCTAACACTTCTGTGTAAAATGAATGTATACATTGACCACGTTTACATGCACCGTCATAATGCGATTATAAAAAGATTTTGGCAATGTTGCAATTGTACTTTACCTCATGTAAATACAATTCTTTGATAAAAATATTACGATTAAGCTCAAAATCACAGCAAGCATAATCAGATTAAAACAGGTGGTGTACGCCATTTTTAATGGCAGTTTGCGAATATGTAAACACTTTAATCGCATTTATATCACACTAAGGGCACACTCACATTATCCAAACCAAACCATGCCCCAGCGCGATTGTCACCCCTCCCTACACCCCCAGATGCACGCACTCACACTGTACTTTTATCGATCCGAGTACGGGCGCGCTTTCGTCATTAAAGGAATAGTCTACCCTTTTGCCATATTAAACTATGTTATTACCTCAACCTAGACAAATTAATACACATACCTATCTTTTTTCAATGCGTGCACTGTACAGCGTGTTGTGAATGTGTTAGCATTTAGCCTAGCCCCATTCATTCCTATGGTACCAAAAAAAAGTTTTATTTTGTGGCACCATACTTACTGGTATAACTCCTCATATAACAGTCTTTAAATAGGGAAAACACGGAAGTGTTTGGTGGCTTCCCTGTTTGGTACCATAGGAATGAATGGGGCTAGGCTAAATGCTAACACATTCACAACACGCTGTACAGTACACGCATTGAAAAAAGATAGGTATGTATTAATTCATCTAGGTTGAGGTAACAACATAGTTTAATATGGCAAAAGGGTAAACTATTCCTTTAAGATGCGATTGTTTTGAAAAAAGCAGATAGTAAAGCTCTCTCTAAACACTGGAGCCCACCGTAATGATAAGTCTGTGTTTTTATTTGGAGTCGTTTGGTGCGCGCTTACAGACAGCCCTCTCACATGTCATCATATTGGTTAGTTGATTTGTCACGTGTGCAGCTCGGACATGCACGTAACCGCGCTGCTCGCATCAAAAGGTTTTTACGGAGGCAGATGAAGGTGAGTGGTCGCGCAACTGACATATTCACCTTTGGAATCGCGCTCAGGTGCGATTGCGCTCACACCACAGCCTTCCGCGCCAGAGCCCAAGTGAACCGCGCTCCGGCCCACCTCTGCAACCCGGCCGCGGCGCGATTAACCAATCCGGGCCCGGGCGCGGTACAGAGCGATCACACTAGTCAAACAAACCAGGCTTTGGGGGTCAAACGTGCCCGAGCGCGGTTTGGTTTGGATAGTGTGAGTGTGCCCTAACTGTAGTGTGCGTGTGTTTTTGGCACACACTAGTGTTGCCACGGTAACAAATATATTGTTTCGGTACCGATATCAAGACAAGAAACGCGGTTCCAATACTTTTCCTGAAAAGGGAGAAACACTCATTGCTGTGCTTTATTTTAAAACCCGGACAACATTCTAATTATATAACACACTTATAAATGAACATATGAACAGCAGATATATTAAACATTTCAAGAAAATATGAAAAACATCTCTACATGCAGTGGTTATAGTGATAACTGCTAACATTCACTTAACCATAACATTACCATAATTAATACGACATAATGAGCCTAAGCTGTGATATATGGATTAATATAGGCTAATTTTTCCTGTACTTCAATGTCTGATTTATTTAGGGTTAACTTTACACTCTAAAAAACAAACGGTGCTATATAGCACCAAAACAGTTGCTTTGGATCGTAACGATAGAAGAACCATTTTTAGTGCCATATAGCACCGGTGAAGAACCAGTGAAGCACCAGTGAAGCACCAGTGAAGCACCTGTGTGGAACCATATAGTGCTATGTAGAACCATATGTGGTGCTATATGGCCCCTATATGGTTCTACACTGGTGCTTCACTGGTGCTTCACTGGTTCTTCACCGGTGCTATATGGCACTAAAATGGTTCTTCTATCGTTACGATCCAAAGCAATTGTTTTGGTGCTATATAGCACCGTTTGTTTTTTTAGAGTGTATATTGGAGTCCATAATTTCTTACAAGGCATTTCACAAATGAAATACACCTCCTTTGCATAGGTCTATGGTCTTTAAATGCTTTAATATAATAACATAATATAAAGAAATCACTGACAAACATGCACATGCTCTGATTATAATCATATAGCCTATAGATCATTTAAGCTGATGGTTTGTATGCTTTATTTTAGCAGCTTGCAAATTATTAACGTTATTTATGAAAGTTGCATTTTCAGAGATGTTGAATTAGCCATTTACTAATTACTCCATTCTTTTTGAGGAGTTTAAAAAAAATCATTGAGTACATGTCGAATACTCAACTTAAAATAGCGGAGATACGGTTTAGGGAAACAAACTGAAAAAAAATGACA
Organism: Paramisgurnus dabryanus; assembly: GCF_030506205.2. Classification (NCBI taxonomy): domain Eukaryota; kingdom Metazoa; phylum Chordata; class Actinopteri; order Cypriniformes; family Cobitidae; genus Paramisgurnus; species Paramisgurnus dabryanus. The sequence continues at coordinate 14,725,457 of NC_133341.1, forward strand.
ACAGTATAAGAAGCATATAAATAAGCGCTACTGCCTATCGCATCTCTTCATGATGCGCGTGCGATCAGCGAAGGCTCACGTTGCGGACCAAAGCGGGAGTATGAACAAAGCTTGAAGGCAAGAGAGCGCATCCTGGTGAATTTCGGAGTTGCAGTGGGCATGCATAAGATGCATTAGACTTTTGAAGTATCAATGTATCGTGCAACACTAGCACGCACCTTAAAGGATTACTTCACTTTCTTAAAAAATTGCAGATAATTTACTCCAAAATGTTGATGTCTTTCTTTGTTCAGTCAAGAAAAAAAATAGTTTTTTGAGAAAAACATTGCAGGATCTATGTAAGTTTAATAGACTTTATTGGACCCCAACAGTTTACAGTTTCAATGCAGCTTCAAAGGGCTCTAAACAATCCCACACGAGGCATGAGGGTCTTATGTAGCAAAACAATTGTCATTTTTGGCAAGAAAAAAAATGCACTTTTAAACTTCTCGTCTAGCACCAGCCGTGTGACGCGCCAGCGCAACCTCACGTAATCGTGTAAGCACATTGAAAAGTCACACGTTACATATGTGAAACGCACATTTGCGGACCATTTTAAATGACCTTTTGACGTGATGACGCATGTGAGGTTGTGAGGTTACACTGCTAGTGCAAGACGAGAAGTTGTGATTTAAAAGTACATATTTTTTATTTTTCTTGCTGAAAATGATAATCGTTTTGCTAGATAAGACCCTTATGACTCATTTGGGATCATTTAGAGCCCTTTGAATCTGTGTTGAAACTGCATTTAAACTGTAAACTGTTTAAAATCAACATTTTGGATGACATGGGGGTGACTAAATTATCATGACTTTAAAGGATTGGAGTAATCCTTTAAACATAGGGACGCAGCAGTCTGCCTTCATCCAGACACAGCTCAAAATAACGCGACAGCAGAATACAAAGCAGTTACATTATTAATTACTGTCATAATATTTCTGTTTTCATCACTGCCACGAATTAAGAAATATGTCCATAAGAACATGTTTTTCCTTTAACGCAAGTAAATTAAAACAGTGGACACCAATATATGCCTGTTCATCATTTGTGCTCTTCATTGGGCTATGTGTGAATAATAAGCACAATCATTAGCGAATAATCAATAAACAAATACTGCATGTAAACAAGAGTGAAGAGGTTAGTTCCAGTCTTGTTAACATCTTACTGTGATTAAGTCCTTACTCTGATTATTGGAAATAATCGCATTATTGGTGTACATGTAAACGTGGTCAATGTTAACTACAGATCGGCTGCCAAACCTCCCTTCACATAGCGATGATCCATGATCGCTGTCTCCCCTTGTCTTTAGAAAACTAACATCTCCGTTATTTTCGACTACGTATTTGTTTCAGAGTTCAGTTTAGCCACTAGCCAGACCATTAAACAGAGACCAGATGTCAATAAAGCAGCTGTAGCAGGGAAAACCACAGCAAAAGAGACAGAAGACAAGCGTGTGTTTAGCACTGCAGGTGATATTGTCCATCCAATACGCAGTGTCCTCTCTCCTGAACATGATCAGTTGAGTTATTTCAGAAAAATCTCTCAAAAGAGACCAATGCAGCACTTGTTTGACTGTTAGATCTGAAGTTGTGTGACAAATCAAATGCTTAAGTTTAACAGCTGTTTTTTATTAATTTCTTTTTTAATTGAATTTCTATTTTTCAGTGATTGTCACTATTGCACATTTTGGCACAAAATACTGAAAGACTTTGACTGTTGCTATCAAAAGCTTGATTTTATGTGAAATTTTGCCTCCATTCATTTTTATTTATTTAAAAAAAGTGTATTTTTTGTTAGTTTGTTGTTGTAAGTTCCAATTGGGACAGATATTGTGCCATTTTAATTAAAAGGCATGTAATATAAAAATATTGCTAAATAAATTGAACCGTGATTGCATCAGGGGTTTTTTGTACCTGCAAATATTGCATTGCTCTAGTGTTGTCACGGTACTAGAATTTCTAACTTCGGTACTATACCTGGAAATTTTCAGTATTCAATGCCGTTTTCGGTAATGGGAGGGAAAATCTGCATTAAGGCCTTAAACTTTTTTTTATAAGACAAATATAACAAGGCAGGAATTTTTTCATTTTCACATTTTTCATGACTACAGGGTCATTGCAGATTTTTTCTCCTTCAGCTTCTGTCTGATGCTATAACATAAACAGGGCTATAACACTTTAGGACATATTTTTGTTTTTCTTCAGGCCTTACAAATAAACTAATTTACCATCTAGTTAATGATAATGGTCCATATGGTAAAATGATTAACAATGAATTATACTCTTAAGCACTGATTAATGTAATGTTAATTTCAAATTTTTTTAATACATTTACTTATTAAAATCAAAAGTTGTAACTTAACATTATCTAGCATAAACAGTTAAAAGATAAACAAGTAACTTAAACAAATCTATTGCTTTTTGTTCGTTAATACATTAACATTTATATAATAAACAGATTATAGTGCAAATATGAAAATAAACCTCGACATGAACGACAAGAGCGTTAATAAATGACATGTTTTTGTAAACTTAAAGCACAACAGTATCTGGGTTAATTTACTTGTTTTCACCACAGTCAAAGTATTTTCTTGTCAGCTAAAATGCTGTCTGAATTTCCTAAGTCTGACAACTGTCAAGGGATTGTATTTACTTGGATCATTACAGAAAACTGGACAAAAAAAAAAGGGACAACATGCATTTCAACAACAATTTGGGAAGCGAACGAGAGACGAAGAGAGGAGGCGGTGCACTGCATTCATGTGCACTGTGTGCGTGTGTGTGTGCATCGTTTGAAAGAAAAAGTGAGAGCGAGAACACGCAGCTGGTGTTCGCAGAAAAAACAATGCGCAGCTCGTCTCAAAGTATCGGTTCCGCGGGACACGAGTATTAGAATAGATTTTAATTTTCAGTACCGATATGTTTTGAAATATCGGTATTTTTGACAACACTAATCGCATCATAATGAACTGTCCGATTTAAACCCCTTGTCAATTCTAAGCAATTTTTACATCTTAATTACTTGAAAACTGTCATTTAATGTAATTAAAGTAATTTGTAAATCACACAATTAAACCATTTCAATAACTAAGCATACAACCTTATGTCATACAAGTTTCAAAACTGGAGAAAATTTTTGGTTGCATTATCTTGTAATGCACTTTACACATTTACACCACCAAATGTGTCATTCTTTGGCAGAACAATGAGAAAAATAAAGCTCTGCGTGTGGTATTGGTATTAGTCATAAACACATTTCTACACGTGCTAAACCACAGCCCAAAACCACAGCCTACCAGAAACCAAAATGTCTGACATAAACTAGTTCAGCTCTGCTCTTCATCACTTCACGTAGTTCAGATATCTGTAGTTTGTCTACAAATCCTTTACTTCCAAATGAAACACTAAAGCCTATTTCTTGGGAAAATAATAAGAGAAGTACTGTAAGTATAACTTGTAAAATCCTCTGAAGTTGCAGGCTTGATTATGATATCATCTTTATGGGGAACAATACAGCTAGGTATCAAAGATATTATCCTTGAAAAGAAAAAAAGAAAAAAGTAAACTTCAGAAGATCAAAAGAAAAGATCATAGGAGGAATGTTTATTGCTGTTTCCACTCCTATATCTTAATAATAATAATGGAATAAAGAAAAGTGCTTCTCTTCTATCAAGAAATGTGGAACTGTAATCACAAGACTCAGACTTAGGCTTTTTGTGCCTCTATTTCACTGATAGACTGTTAAAAAATAAAGAAGTGCTTTTAGTCATGTCAAACCATGTGCTTCTTTCCAGCTAAAACAAAAAGTATTAAATGAAGCAGCCAGCACAATGAACAATACAGGATGTCCACCGAAATAAGCATAGTCAGAGGTCTCTGTAAGAAGGGCTTGTTTTTAGCCATCAAGTGTTAAGTTACTGTTGTCATGGCATATGAGCACATGGTGGCCCTTTCAGTCCCCAGCTGCCTGGAATCATGCTCTTAATAATTGGGCTTATCTCTTTTCACGCTTTGACAGCTGGAGTAGATGCACTGAGTATCCGGATTTTACTTTTAGTTATTATCCAAAGCCATAGTGGAGTGTTTAACATAGGACTTGTCTTGTTAAAATGACCTGATTCCTTCTGGCTGTCAATCTGATATAAAATACTCCCAATCCATAAAGTAATTAATGTTAGACAGCAAAACTCATAAATATGCAAAAATAACCACCACTACAGTTAATAAAGTACAACTCTCTTTAAAAGAAAGTGGATTTGATATTTAGATCCACCTTTGGCAATATTTTTAATGTTCAACAAAAGTAGAAAAAAATAAAGTGAGTGTTAGAAGAAAGAAGCCAAAACACAAACAATAAGCATAGCACCCTGTACGCAACTTACACCCAGCGTAAAGCAAATAGAAAAGGGAAATTACATATAAAGTATCTCATGTATTAATAGTGCCTCGTTTTATTATTAGGGGGTTTGTAGTTTCATTGTTAGTTGTGCCAAAGAGTTTGAGGTTGTAGAAGAGACACTTGGCGACAATGTCTACTCATGTTCATGAAGGAACTGGCAAACTAACCACACGCAAAGCATGCCATACAACCACTTTAAAAGCAGTGTAGTAATAGAAGCAAAGCTGCGATTGAGGAGCAATACTTCAGGTTTTGTCCGGTCTTAAAAAGCGAAGCTGTCTGTTGAAGAAAAGGACAAAACCTGAAGCATGGCTCCCCATTCGGAGCTCTGCTTCTGCTGCTACATTTAGCTTAAGCTCACAACAAGCTACTTTTCGTACTGATTTATATCTGTCTTTACGTATGTGATAGTGATATGTCAGTTTGACAAATATTATACCCAACCAATAAACTTTTAAAAGGCATTTTTACTTACCACAACCTCTGGAATTTACCCTTGTTTTCTTCTTAAACCCCCAAATCCACTCTGCTCATGGACCTCACTAAGCCCCTCCTCTCTTGTTTTTCCATTGGCTGTATCCTCAAGGGAATCTACGCCATTCGCGCTTCTGAATGGTTGACTTTTACGTCAATCAAATCCCGACACTCAAAACTTCCGTTACCAAAAGAAGTTCATGGCGCAAGGATACGGGTAGTGATTGGTGGATTCTTCAGCGGTCTAGAGGTGATGACTGTTGATTGGACGGTACTGTATTAAATATCACTGTGTAACATGAAGCATTGTAAAGCATTACATTATTGTTCACAAATATAGCGCTATAGTTTGACTAGTAAAATCTCTATTTACATACGCTAGAAAATAATTATGTCCGCGAATCCTAGATAATGGATGGATGCATGCTAGATTTAATTATAGACAGTTAGGGTTTTCTAATTATTTAATTAGACATTTATTAATTTATTAATTAGACATGTTATTGTAATAAATAATTTTATTAATTATTAAATAAGTTAGAAATAATTACGTTTTTGTATTATTTGTATTTGGCTTTATGTTTTATGGCAAGAGTTTAATTTATAATTTTGCGCTTACATCTCTAACACTAACTCTCTCACTATATATTATTTGACCCAATACAACTGCACTCTCCAGTGGATGAAAAGAAGAACATCATCTGTCTCTCTGTCTGTCTGTCTGTCTGTCTGTCTGCCTTGTCTATCTATCTATCTATCTATCTATCTATCTATCTATCTATCTATCTATCTATCTATCTATCTATCTATCTATCTATCTATCTATCTATCTATCTATCTATCTATCTATCTATCTATCTATCTCCATTGAATTATCATAACCAGCCTCAAAACGCTATGCAAATGCCAAATGTAAATAAACTGAGTTTGCTGCATGCAAGCATGGTTTAAATGTCCACAGCTAGGGTAGCCCCAGTGAATCTCTGCCATTTCCATCACTGATCATAACAGAAAGCAAGTTGCAAGAAAAGAGCGCACAGTTGAACTCCGATCAGCTGTTTAATGGCACGCCCTAAACAACGCGAGATTTCCTGCGAGACTCGGGTGAACGCGAGAAGACCTGTCGCCGCCGTTTCTCTTCCTCCTATCGGGTTGTTTTTGATCATAAATCCCGCTGGGAGATCATCCCGATATGCTAGGATCACTGACAGTCCGCATGGACAACTGCAGGAGGGCTTTCACATTGCATTACCCGTTAATCGGATAAACCAACCCATTTGATATTGCTTTAAAGGAAAAATCAACTCCCCCGTCGGAGATCAAGAGATCTTATGAGCTAACTTAGGCCGTGTGTCTGGCTGCGTTATCGTGCATTCAGGTGAGTGGCCTCTCCCACCTCTTATGACAGACACACTGCAGCTGCAAATCAAGATAATAAATATTTAGTTTCTCATTTTCTAGGCCATAAGGGGAAGGAGATTTTTTGTCGTTTACCGAAACAGAAACAGTGGCGGCGGCCTCTGTATGCAACCCGGGCTTAATGGCGTCTGACACCAGCGACACGGAGGAGTTTTACGATGCGGCGGAGGATGTCAACTTCACTCCCTCACCTCATGCGTAAGTCTCTTGTTCTAAATAAAAAAATCGCATTTTATTGTTGTTATCATTGCGCTATCTGATGTATGTCATCTGACTGGGAAACAAGGCGGCACCTGTCAAAGCTGTCAACAGTTGCCCCTTCAGTTTCTATAGTTACACTGCTTTTGCACAGCCATATGTTTATCATGCGCAGTGTATAAAAATCATATGACTTTCACACAAAGCGAGCTTATGTTTCTTGTGTCTTAAAACGTAGTGAGCATTTTAGGGCGGTTTCTGAGCCTGCTTAGTATGTTAGCGAGACTGTCCCAAACGATACGTGGCGTTGGAAATGATGTGGCTGTAACGTTACTGTGTTGTTTTAAAGCTGGTCTTGGTCTTAAAAATAGTTTAAACGCCAAAACAAAGTCTTATGGTATGTAATTTATATAAAAAGATTTAGGATATCTAGTTAACAAGACTTCCACTATATTCCCAAAATATGGAGTATATAGCAAATATAGCCTGAATAGAATAAAACTTTTATTGTCATTCATTGCACAACTGTACAACATAATTTAGCACTTCTCCAGAATAACAACAAACATGAGAAATACATAAATATTTACTGGGCATGATATGTGAATAGATATGGAGAAGACAGACATACAAATTATGCAATTTGCAATTTCATCAAGAGAACTCATAAGTGTTTTACAATCTTTACATTACGTCTTTAAGACATGTGCTAGTTTCTAAAGGTATAAAGGGTACCTGAGTAAAAGTATTAGATACCTTACTGCAAAAATTACTCCATTACAAAATTAAAGTCACTTATTCCATTACAACTTGAGTAAGGGTGCGCTTATATTAAACGTCCCTAAGAAATCACACCAAGTGTAAGTGGAAAAACAAAGAACAGTTGATTTGTAAAGATGTTTAACTCTTGAAGGCAGGGTCCATGATCTCTGAAAGCCATTGTTGACATTTGAAATCACCTAAACAAACATGCCCCTAGCCCAATAGAATCTGGACCATCTTTTGATAGATCCGCCCCACACATACGCAACCCAGACAACGATGTCGTTTAGTAGACACGCACCTTACTCCTGATTGGCTACAAGTGTGTTTTGGTAGTTGGCCTGAAATTGTGCACTCCACCTTTAAACATGGCAGAACCTAAAACAGACCAAACAAATCAGTCTTAACTCCCCTTTCCTCATTTCCTCTGTCATTCTTCTGTCAGTTTTGAGCGCCACGAGCACATAGACAAAATTAATGCTTAGAGGGATCATTTTAATGTGCTTTGGCACATTTTGTTAATACGTGTTGTGCTGTTTGCAGTAAAAAACGCAACTCTCCTATTTACTGGTATGTGTTCATGGCTCATCATGTCTGATTCAGTGGGCAGTTGCCTGTCAATTCACGCGCATGTACCGTTTTCAGCGGTATGTCAGAGAAGAAAATGTGGAATAAAGTCACTCATTTGGGGTTTTGAGCACAAAGAGTTTTCTTGTCACTTTATGAATAGAAGATTGAACCGCTTTAGTCACATGGACTTTTTTAATGATGTATTTATTTAAGCCTTGAATTTGGTAGTTGCATTGCTGTCAATCGGGAGTCAGAAAGTTCTTGTATATTTAATTAAAAATATCTTAGTTTGTGAAGATGAACAAATGTCTTTTGGCTTTGGAACAACATGAGGAGGAGTAATAAATGACAAAATTTAATTTTGGAGTAAACTATCCCTTTAATTGATATGAAACAGTTGGCATTCGGCAGGCTTTTGATTTGCTTCATGTGGAGTAGCCGCTTTGGTGCATAAGGACAAATCGCATCGATTTCCTGCAGATGGTTATATCGCTTCTTCCACTAGTAAAGAAATAAGCCCCAGTAGATAAAGTTGCCAAGTTACTGTGCACAATGGTTAATGGTAAAAGTGTCAATTACAATGTAATTGAGTAGAGAGTACATTTATTCAATAAAAAATGTAGTTGACTAGAGAGTAAAAGTTGCTTATATGTTTGATAAAAAGTAGCCAAAAAATATTTGGGTACAGTAGTGAAGTACATTTACTCCAATACTTACACATCTGATAGTTTGGCAGACAGCTAGTGTTTGAGTCACAAATGTGACAGATACATTTAGAAAAGAGAACCCAGATGACTAAATAAATAGTGACTAAGATTCAGTGTGTTATAACTGATTGAAGAATGTCCGTACAGACGTTTTAACTAACAAATCATGATTAAACAAAAACTTTCATACTAAAATGTTTTTTAAATGTATGCAAAAACGTAAGAACAACTTAGACCACACATGCACCATAATCATGAAGAAGGAAAAATATATAACAAAGATATATATTATAGGGTTATTTTTTATGTGTAGACTTGAGGTTCAGAAAATAAACTCCTCTCCTGTATGAAGAATGAGTTTAAATACTATAGGAAAAGTCTATGCGGTCTTATCATTGCAGTATGACAGGGGTCAGAGGTGTCAGAAAACTTGTGACAGTGATTTAGCAATGTTGATGATGGGAACAAACATTCCCATTAAACACAAACAGATGATAAGTTTTCCGTATGTTGCTTTAGATAAGTGTATCCAAAATGCGTAACATTGCAGGGTCTCGGTGAAAGTAAACAGTGTGTTCAGAAAGACTGAAGGTCTTGTCTGTTCATGAATGCTGTGTCAGGGCCACACTGGCTTCATTTAATTTCTCACACCTCCTTATATGTGAAGTCAGTGTTGGGAGGAGCCCTTATATCCACCAGCTGTGTTTTTGTACAAACAAACCCTCATTGACATTTACTGATTACTCTAGATTACACTTCATACACAGCTAAAGAGGGTATGACGGCTCAAATTCCACACATTTTTGGTAACTCTTTATGTGAGCATGAATGAAAAAAACATAGCTGTTTGTTACCCATATATGTGTGTTGTAAGTATTTGAATTCTTAAAGTTCAGAACTGTTTCTTAATCCATCATCCATTGTTGTTTTGTAGGTCGCCTGCAAAGTTTGACCTTCCTCAACCCGAGGTAGGAGTTTACCATTCATACATACACCTGTATTTATCTGTTCAATACATCTGTATTTAGAGAAAAAGAAGCACAACAAATGAATACAGCTTCAGTTGTACAGTAATGCCTCGTTTCTACCAATGGTACAGTACAGTAGCCTACGAATCGGGACTGATCGATGTCATGCGAAGAACAAAGCAACACAGTAAACAACAATGATACAGCAGATCTTCTTCTTCACGCACACATTAATACAAATGTTGATGTTATTACTTTCGTTTACAGAGCACGTCCGTCTCGCCTCGTCTCCCTCTGTTATGCAAAGCCCTGATTGTCTGGTCCGTCTTTGCAATCGATATAATTCTGATTATTTACTCCCTTAGGAGAAAAATACCATGAATACCTTGTGGTTATTGTGGTGAGACCATAGTAAATATTTGGTGGTTGTTTTACTACAAATAAAACCAAAAGGTAAAAAAACCTTGTAATCTCTTTTTTCCAATAAATGCATGTTAGTATAATTAAACCATGGATAATTCGAAAGGGCTGATAAGAATTTCTGGGATTTCAGTAATAAAATGAAATAGTAAAATGAAAATAGTAGCATACTTTAAAGGTCACGTTCTTCCTGATAACATTTTTTAAACCCGAGTTAGTGTGTAATGTTGTTATAATAGCATAAATAATACCTGTAAAATGATAAAGCTCAAAGTTCACTCCAAATGCGATATATTTTCTTCAATAGAATTCCTCTTTAAAGGGATACTTCACCCATTTGCATTAAACTTTGTATAGTTAGAACCCCAGTCATGTTTTTGAATGGTCGTGCATCATTTTCTTAGTTGCCGCTGAGACAGGAGAAATACAGATTTCAGTGTTGCACTTCCTTCTTTCAATGATGTAAAAATCCTCATTTTGCATCAATGAAAGAAGGAAGTCCAATATCTTTGTTGAGGGAGTGAGACTACAAACACCCCTTTTCTCGGTCAAATAGGCACCAAATTCTAAATTTATGTTACATTTCGATTACAAAAATATGACACACTTTCAATAAAGATTAATGTTTCTACAGGTGAAATGCTCCTTTAAAAGCCTACAACGAAAGGCCGGTTTGGACTACAGCCCTCTATTTCCTGCTTTAATGACGTCAGTAAAACAGTTTGTTGACTAAACTCCGCCCATATGAATACGTCAGTCACCAGCTTTGGCTCAAATGGCTCTGCTAAGCTAAGCTGCTATCGAATCACAGCACACTAAACAAACTACACAATCAGAACTCGATACGTATTTCTGAAGGAGGGACTTCTCATAACAAGGAAGACATCAGCCCGTTTTTTACATGTGAAACATGAACACATGTTATATTGCGCACTATAAACACAATCAAAGCTTCAAAATTACTAAGATTTCATGTCAATCTGTGATAATTGTTACCACGAAACACGAACTATCAATTTAATTCAGCGTGTGAAGTTACTTGCATCTGCAAGTGTTGATTTTCTGTCAACCAGTAAATGGGACACTTCACTTTATTTTGAAAATATGCAAATTTTTCAGCTCCCCTAGATTTAAACATTTGATTTTTACAGTTTTGGAAACCATTCAGCAGATCTCCGGGTCTGACGGTACCACTTTAAGTATAGCTTAGCATAATCCATTAAATCTGTTTAGACCATTAGCATCACGTTAACATAACCAAAGAGTTTCAATATTTTTCCTATTTCCTATATTACACAGCGCCCCTTGGTAACTTTCAAAGCAGACTATTTTCGGGCACTGCGTAATATCATTGCGCCTGCTGCAGCCATGTTACGGCAGCAAAGTCCTTGTTTATTACGCGTATATACGAGTATAGTTCCTAACCATATCTGCCTAGAAAATCACAACTTTTAATTTTCCGTTTGTCTTAGTACACGATGTAACTACAGAAGAGTCAAGTTTTAAATAGGAAAAATATCAAAACTCTTTGGTTATTTTTTGAGCGTGATGCTAATGGTCTAATCAGATTCAATGGATTATGCTAAGCTATGCTAAAAGTGCTAGCGCCAGACCCGGAGATCAGCTGAATGGATTCCAAAACGGTAAAAATCAAATGTTTAACCCTAGGGGAGCTGGAAAATGAGCATATTTTCAAAAAAGGTGGAGTGTCCCTTTAACACTCTGCAGTGAATCTTGCTTCACCCTTTTGGTACTGTACTACTGTGCTAGGTATTCCCTTACAAGGGTCCCAAAAAGTGGTATGGTTCACCATTTTGGTACCACTGACAAGGGCGGGCATAATTGTGTACCGTACCATTCTGTAGAAACGATACATAAAGGGCTTGGGTTTAGTCACTTGATCTTGTGTTATTAAAGTGCATTAGTTACATAAATATAAAATGTAATGCTCTTCAGTTTTCTTTGTAGCCTGACACCTGACTCTAGATTTGTTAAATGTTTGAATAAAACATTCAAGAAATGCAACAAACCAGGTCTTACTGCTGTTACCGATCTTGCAGTACTTTTAGGTCATTCTGGATCTTTTCTCACTTTTAAATCTATAATCTACAATGTTTTTTTTTTAATGGCTTGAGGTCAGGATTAAGCAGATTTGAAACGAATGTCTTTGTATGAATGAATGTATGTGCTGAAAGCATTTGGTCAATATCAGTATCTCATTTCTGACAGAGGTGGCGTTTAGCGGCTTTTGCATCTGAGCTCTCCATTTGATTATTATGTTTTTGCCTGTAGGGTCTTGCAGAAAATGTGGTAGAGGAAGTCACAGCTGGATTGGCTCAGCCAGATTCCCGAAATGATGATTCCCTTCAGGTAGTTTTGCGTGTTATGCAACCAACTCTCTTGCTTTATCATCTGCTTTCTCTCTCCTTCTATGTTTCTGCTTTACTCTTTGGTATTTGTAATGGATCCATAAACCTTATTCACACAGTACTTTAGTCCCAGAAAATACCCATAAAATTGGCAGACAGGCTTCTGTGTGAACACAAACACATCCTGTAAATGTTCTGGGATCACTCCCAGAAAGAGGACCTAATAACATTCCCGTAACATTCCCGGAAAGCCCTCTGTGTGTGAACAAGATGCAGAAACAATGTAGTAAGGGGCGTAGTGAGGACGCAAGGGTCATTGCAACATTGAAGTTATGGTTTAGCTATTTAAAATGAGGGATTTACTTGCAGTGTGAATGAACCAAAAATCAAGGGATCCAGGTCAGGACAAATCCTGGATGCTTTTTCTGTGTATTTTCCGTAATGTCCGTGTGAAAAGGGCTATAGTGTACTCATACTCATAGTGTACTTAAATGCAGTTGGATGTTTGCCCAAAATGCAGATCATTCATTCTAGTGGTTGTTGTCCCTGCTCAAATAACCTACATTTGTTTAAATCCCTCCTTAAACCTTCAAATTGTTTAGATGCCAAGCTCAGGGTGAATAAATGTGGACTCTGTGACCTTTGTAGGCATGGTCATAAGTCATTATTGACATTGTTGAGAAATGTAAGTTTAGGTAATGAGTGTAAACATAGCGATCTCCACACATGGATCGGTTAGATAAAAAAAGTTGCTCCATCCTGTTACCTTGCATACTTTATGCACACATGCTTTCTGATGTCTGTCTTTCTAGATTATTGACAGTATTATAGAGGAAAGTCAAAAAACGAATGGAGTGGAGGATCAGTTGTTGAGAGGAGAGGAACCGTATGCAACTTTATCTGAAGATGAGAAGATCCTTAGAGCAGAAGGTTGCGGTTCTGAAGAAATCCACGTTCCTGAGGCTTCTATGGTAACTTCAAATGACTCTGATCAGGTATTACGTGATGCTGGTCCCACCGACCAGCTGCCTGATGTAAGACCAAAGGAAGTGAGGTCACGGGACATTCATGAAAGAGCACCAGATGTGGCAGATGCAGCCCAAGTGGGCCAGGACCAAGCTATTCCACCCCCTCCTGACATTACTAGTGCTTTGGGTCAGCCATCACAACCTTCTTCCGTGCCGTGTGCAGAAACTCCTAAAACGGCAGACATTTTAGAACAAGTCCCTATGACTGAACCGGATGGCTCCGGTCCTTCCAAACCTCCCAGACAGTTTACAGTGGAGCCTGACATTGTAGCTAGCACCAAGAAGCAGCCACCCTCAAGGCCACCCCCACCTTCCGCAGCGCCACCTCCTAGGCCGCCTCCCCCTTCACGGCCCAACTTCCCACCTAGTAAAAAGTCCCAAGAATTGATTCGACCCACAGGGCTTGAGGGTAGGTTTTTTAGTAATGAGCTGTTGATATTATATCTAAACATACGTTTCTTTAGTACACAGTTTAGAAATGACATATTTGCATGTTTTTATGATATATGTGTCTGGTAATTACTGTTTGAGGACTTTATAGCCTGTGATTTGTCACATTTAAGTCTGAGGTTTTATAAAGGTAATAATTGGTGAATAAAGCAATACTGTGTTCTATGATTGGTCAGTTTCTGTAGATCCAACAGATGAGCCATGTGGATTGGTCAGCCCATGTGCCACTATGAGAGGTATTACCAAAGACCTCCAGCACTCCCTGGATCTCGCTAGCGCCACTAGTGGTGACAAAGTGGTTACTGCACAGGTTTGTAGCTGAAAATAGTTTGACCAAATAATATAAATATGTAAATATGTAAGAATCAATTATTTTAAAATGATAAGACTGAAAACTTTGAGTATTTAACATCATCAATTTGTGTTTTTTTGTGTGTGAGAAGGAAAATGATGAGCAGGCATTTAGTACAAGTGGGAGTGAGACTCCAGGGCCACAGAGACCAAGGTCTAACTCGGGGAGAGAGCTAACAGATGAGGTAATTATTTTCTGTGTGTGTGCATGTGTGTGCATGCATGCTTGCATTAAGGGCCGGTCACACATGACTTTTTGTTCTTTTCATACGCATACAAATGCGTCTGACTGAAAACGCAAGCTTTCGATATTTCGCAGGTCGCTGCATAGCAAAGTTCATGTCTGGTAAACTCTGACTTGCGATTTCGTATTACATGGAGATCTGTTACCATTACCGAACCTGTATGTCATAGAGTGACATTTCCCTCTACTGAAAGCAAAAATGGATGAAGCCAAAGTTTTAATAAACAGCTCCATGCCCACTCCCCGCAGCATTGTCCACAAATATTTGCATTCTCTAGTCTAGTGTGACCGCGCCTTTAGTCTGAACTATATTACTTGAAAAAATCACTTCTGTGTAGGTCTGTCACAATTATGAAATTTGGCTGACGGTTAATTGCCTAATAAATTGTGGCGATTATGACGATTAATTGTCTGTTTTATTGCTTTTTTGTTTGTTCATGAAATATTTTCACACATTGTTGTGATTATTTAAATTAAATCTTAATATATATTAATACACATAATGCAGATTTAAAGAAAACTGAAAATTCTTCATAATAAATAAACAAAATAAAGTTTCTGAAAAATAACTGAATATAAAAATGCAATCAAATTAAACTAACTATACCATAACAGGCCTTAAATAGTAGACCATCCTACTAAGGTCATATTGGTACTGGACCACATGTCTCTAGTGCCTGCAAAAAAATAAATTCCTTGCAGATCCTTAAGAATAGCATACTTCACTTCCATAAATTTGGAATTGCTGTTTTGGAAATGTATGTTTTACCTGGCAGTTCATACTGCTTATTAAAGATTTGCAGTATTTATTTAAATGCTGCTTTTTCCACTGTATTGAATGGCTTTGCAATGTATCGCGTTACACTGTCAGTCAAGGAGCGCTATATGATATTCTCTCGTTTATACAGGCGCTGCAGCTCCCCTTTGTGTTTTTTAAAGAGATGTGCAATCATTGCGGTGATCTGAAATCATCGCAATGAGGTTAAACAATCGAGAAATGACGATTATTTAATCTTGTGACAGCCCTACTTCTGTGTGCCTACGGATGTTAAATTTCAATCATCATTTGTAAAAGTCTGTGCATAGTTTATGTGCATTTGTGTTGTATAGGAAATTCTCGCAAGCGTCATGATCAAGAATCTGGACACTGGGGAGGAGATCCCATTGATTCAGGCCGAAGAGAAACTACCCACTGGAATCAACCCTCTTACATTGCATATCATGAGAAGAACAAAGGAATATATCTCGTAAGAAATTAGCATTTTTCACATACTTATTCTAGACCTTCTTGAGGATACATGATAGATGGATGCAAGTCTGATTGGGCTTTGTGAAATATTTTTTAAAGAAAATTAAAAAATGTTTTATTTTGTGACCCATCTAAATTGGTGCAATCTATCCATGGACCCACCAATCTATTTTTAAATGTAAAATATGACGAAATTCATATTTTCTTTTCATTTTATTAATGATATGTATGTTTAAAGGGATAGTTCACCCAAAAATGAAAATTCTGTCATTCATATCCCTTTAATTGCGATACCAATTACCTTAGGTATATCATATTAAAATCATTGTCATTACCGCTACAATCAAGTGACTCTGAAGGGTCCTGACCTACAGTTTAAAAAACACATGATATAGAGGATCATTTTCCTTGACACTCTTTATAATATTTCTTATGACACTTCTTGCTAACGCTGTGGTGCCTTCAGGCTGGAGGATTGAATCCTGTCAGTAATCTTATTTTCCACACTTTCATCTGCCCTCATTTTATCCGCCAAAGTGAAGCCTACAGACTGTTTTTCCTTTTTTGAAGGGAGAAGTCATGTAATCTCATCTCCTCTCTTTAACCAGTAAACACAACATGGGACATTTTGGCAGCAAGTGCTTCGTAGTGCTGAGCTGATACACGTTTTGTAGTTTCCATTATTGTGGTTAATCTTTAACATTTAGGTTACTTGATCTGGTCCTGGTTCAGTTTGGTAGAAATCTCATTTTGCATCAGGATTAAGTTCAGCCAAATTTTGAGAAGGGTATAAAGGTGCTCCTGTCTATAAGGTGACAGTTCTAATGCTTTAGGTTCCACAGATTTCAATCTTTCTCTTTCCTCCGCAGAAATGATGCGGCACAGTCGGATGATGATGATAAATCCCAGCCTGCCCTTACAGACACAGATGGAGGAAAACTCAAACAGAGAACGTAAGAGATGAATATTATGTTGTAAAAATATTAGGGCTGTCCATCAGTTACATGTTTTAATGTGGGTTAACTTTTCTTGGGTTAACTTTCCTTGTAATGCAAGTTGCTTTGTATAAAAGTCTCTGGCAAATGCATAAAGATAAATAAAAGTCGATAGGGCCCTGTTCATTCCTCTGTTGGATTATTTGCTCTTTCACTCAGTACACAGCTGAAAAAGTTTCTGGGGAAATCGGTGAAGAGGGCAAAGCACCTGGCAGAAGAATATGGCGAGAAGGCCGTGAATAAAGTCAAGAGCGTTCGAGATGAAGTGTTCCACACGGACCAGGACGACCCATCCTCCAGTGACGATGAGGGAATGCCGTACACCAGGCCGGTCAAGTTTAAAGCTGCTCACAGCTTCAAAGGGCCCTTTGATTTTGACCAAATCAAAGTGGTGCAGGACCTGAGCGGAGAACACATGGTGAGGAGAGGGTGTGACCTTTCCTGTCACTTTTAACCTTCTTGAATTATTTGGTTGATTATTTAGTAGTTTGACAACTCCCTCCACTATTCTTTCTTTATCTCTTTCTCATAGGGTGCGGTCTGGACAATGAAGTTTTCTCATTGTGGAAGGCTGTTGGCTACAGCAGGGCAGGATAATGTAGTCCGGATCTGGGTTTTAAAAAATGCCTACGACTATTTCAACAACATGAGAATAAAATACAATACAGAAGGTAACCACATACAATCTTTATGTAAAGCTTCCATTCTGTACACCACATACAGTACTTTTAGGGAAGAGCGGGGCACAAACTAACGCTTTTTGACTTTGGCTCATTCAAAAAATATTTAAGTTAGTTGCAAACGTAACAACTTCCCCCACAGGTGGGGTTAATTGTAACAAACAGATGGGTTGTTGTAACACCTTCTAGAAAAGGAACACACATAATTCAATAAAATTCTGTATATATACTAAAGGTGGATATTGTTTATATATCTGCCTTTATTAGATAGATATCCACACATTAATCCATCCATGATCATTCATCTTTCCATCCTTGTATTATGCATCAGTGCATAGAAATAGATTTTTTTGAAAGGGCTGCACAATTAAGACAAAAAAATCATAACCGTCACTTATTTCCCCTGATTTTGTATTAACAGTTATCATTTTGATGTATACTATTTACTTTGTTTTCATTTCATTATCGTTGTATATGAGGATTAATTGTAACACTGTGAGACAACTAAAACCCGTAAAAATTTATTAAATCCCAGCTATCAGTTACTAGGAGTTGCTGACATGTTTCAAAATGGTGTTATGTTATTTTAATCACTGCCTTGTTACCTAAAACATAAGGTTGGATTGGGTGACTTAGGCAACCAACTCAGAAATCGAAATCGAAAAAAACCATAAGATGAAGAATTTACTTTCATGGCTCCAAAACACTTTTTGTTTAATATCTTAACCAAAAAACATTAAAGGGACACTTCACCCATTTGCATTAAGCTTTGTATAGTTAGAACCCCAGTCATGTTTTTGAATGGTCGTGCATCATTTCCTCAGTTGCCGCTGAGACAGGAGAAATACAGATTTCTGTGTTGCACTTCCTTCTTTCAATGATGTAAAAATCATCATTTTGCATCATTGAAAGAAGGAAGTCCAATATCTTTGTTGAGGGAGTGAGACTACAAACACCCCTTTTCTCTGTCAAATAGGCACCAAATTCGATATGTATGTTACATTTCGACTACAAATATGACGCACTTTCAATAAAGATGAATGTTTCTATTGGTGACATGCTCCTTTACAGTTTTTCTCAGTCGCTTTGGTACAATTCTCAGATCAGAATTGAAATTCTCAAAACTGCTTGTTCAATTCTCACATCATTGTGTCACTTGTGCACATCAAAAAAGCAGTTTCTCATTTCTTTGAACAAGTTGCAAATGCTTTGGTACATCCATGCAAATGATTATGTACAATTCTCTGCTTTTTCCTACATTATCAGTTGCTTATGTCATGTTGATCAAAATGTATTATAATGGGTCTCTGTTGAATAGTCTCACTCCACACAACATTTAGGCATTGGTTCATAGTATAAGTCTTTACTTGCAAAATGGTTGAACAAGTTCTCATAATACAGGGTTTGGTCAAACATATTTCCATACATTTCCATTAGACGTTTTTTTCTAAATCTGTCCTGAATTGGTAAATTGCTCGCAGGTGAATCTTGACTTTCTCTAACAGACAGAAACGTCCCCCAGCAAGCAAAAACCGAGACGTTGAAATGATTGCTAACTATAGACCCAATAGTAACCCACTTCTACCCTAAATAACCTTGAATTTGGTTACATGCCATTTTTGCCAAAATAACTTGAAGATGTATGATATTCCAACATGTAAGCAAAGTCAACAAGTGTTCAAGGTGTTTGCTTTCATTTCTTTTACAAGTATACACATTGTCTATTCTTGGGTCATGGTTAGACGTCTATTAGACTTTTACTGGCAGCCAAAATTTAGCCTTGTTTTAGCCAAACATGCTTGCTGGGTCAGGAGGTGGAAGAGTTTTCCCTAAAGATATTGTCCCATGTTCACATTTCTACTTTTATGTTATGCAGTGCTGTCTTTTCCTTTCTGTATCATTATGACATGGTCTGTCAACCAATTACAGTACAAACAGTAAAAGCGTAAATGTAAATTTTGTCAAGTCTCTTGCAATCAAACTCCCACATAACTTAGACTAAGGTATAACTTACAATTTACAATATTGTCATCAAATCTTTAGCCATAGAACATCCCTCCAGAGTAAACTGTTATAATGACAATATGACTAAACAATTTGACTGTCTTATCCGTACACAATGACACAAGGACTTGTTATTCTGATGGCACTGACATGTTCATTGACACAGATATTTAATTTTGAGAGATGAACTAAGGATTTTGAGAAAAAGAGTGGCTTTTGCAGGTTATCCATGGTGTTTGCTATTTGTACGAATTGTTTTGAGAAATGCACTTACTGTTTTGCAAATTGTGTGTATGATTCGAGAAATGTACCAAAGCGACTGAGAAAAACTGTAAAGGGGACAGAGAATGAAAAACCTTTTTACCTTGTCTTTGTTGAATAATTGTAGTCTACCAGCATTCACAAACATACAAAAAGTGCTAGACATGCTAAATATCTCAGTCTCATAGAAATTCCTCTTTTAGAAATGTCAGCCAGAAAACGGCCCAAAAACTGATGCTTATGACATCACAGGCATCTCACTGCCCCTCCACTTTAAAATAATTGGCTACATTTTTTTAGTGGCAGCAAAGTCAGCCAATCAGTAATGAGATTGCAAGTTAAGCCAGTAGGGGGAGCCAAATAGGTGCAAAACCACTTGTTTAAAATCCCCCACCCTAATAGAGCTATCTGAGAGAGGTTTTTAGGAAGCTTCTAAGGCATTACAGACCCAAACAAAATTTTTTTGTCTA
The DNA here is from genome assembly GCF_030506205.2 of Paramisgurnus dabryanus. Classification (NCBI taxonomy): domain Eukaryota; kingdom Metazoa; phylum Chordata; class Actinopteri; order Cypriniformes; family Cobitidae; genus Paramisgurnus; species Paramisgurnus dabryanus. Next base: position 14,745,513 of record NC_133341.1, read on the forward strand.
CATGTCACATCACAGAACAAGGATAAATACCCCGTTCAATCATTCTATGTCACCTTTAAAAATTTTCACAAATTCACAGATCATCATCTTCTGACAGTAAGAGAAAAATACAAAAAGCACAGATTGCTCTGCCCTGTATAAATATGTAAGGTAGCCGTGTTACAATTAACCCCATGTTAGATTGTGCCGTGCTCACCCCTACACTGCTTAAAGGGGCTGAATGTAACTTATTACTTAAAAAAATCTTTAAGATAGAGTTTTCATTTGTATATTTATGAGGCAACCATAATGTAATAGAAAGAATGACACCTTGAGTGTCCTCCACGGTTGTCTCTATCAGCCTGTAGGCTCTTTTCTGTTTGAAGGAGTCGGGTCCGAATTGGCGCGAAATTCAAAATGTGACGTCATGCGCGTGCTCGTCTACCTGGGCGTTCCATATAGACGCGTACGGCAGTCATTAGTAAACAGCGGCAATCGCTAGCATGTTTCAAATGGACTCTGTAGACGGAAAGAAGCAACCAACTTCCAGCACAATCCAGACACTCATGGAAACTCCTCGTAAGTTAAAAAAAAATCCTTATCTAGTGCGGCCAAAATAGTGCGTGAACGGGCGTCGGGGAAGAGACAAGATTAAACATGGGATTGGCATTTGATTCTTGGAGGGAGCTCCGGTCAGCGCTGGGTATGAAAACAGACCTTGAGCAGGTTTCCTTTTTACTGCAAAGGTAAGACATAGTTACAGGGCATCTGTAATATATTATGTTATTGTTTTTGTGGTGTAATGCTAACGATAGCATTTATTTTGTGGTGTAATGCTAACGATAGCATGTAGCAAAGGACCGTTTCAAAAGTTACTTTCTTATATGAATTATCTTTATTCAGAGCACGAGTGCATTAAGATTGTGAGTGTCGGGAGTGTGTTTTACAGTGTCGTGTTACAAAACTTTTAGAAGTAGACTTCTGTTGAAAATATAAAGTAGCACTGCAACATTTTGCTAAAATATGTTCTGTCAAACAATAACCTTACAGTACTGTAACTTTTCTTACATTTGTAAACATGCTGGTGAATCTCAATGAGCTGTCTGTGGTTGCTATGGCAACTCTGGTTGTTGTGGTCATGCTCGTACGAGTGTGCCCACCGAGAACGAGCATGAGACTAGCTGCAGTTTCTTTAACGGCCACTGGTGTCAGTAACGGTAAGAAATTTCTCAACTTACGGACAGCCCCTTTAATGTTAAAAACAAATGCTTAACTTACTTTTTCAAACAAATACGTCTGGGAGAGGTAATGATTAATACATGACCTTATTTAGTGTTCAATATGTCACATATCTATGGAACACAGCGGTACTGCAGTAACTTTGAATCTCATTGGTCCTTGTGTGTTTGGTGACTATTTGTGACCCTGGACCACAAAACTAGTCGTAAGTCGCACAGGTATATTTGTAGAAAAAGCAAGAAATACATAGCACGGGTTAAAATTATCGATTTTCCTGTTAAGCCAAAAATCATTAGGATATTATGTGAAGATCATGTTCCATAAAGATAGTTTGTAAATGTCCTACCATAAATATATCAAAACTTTATTTTTAAATCGAATTAAAATTGGCCAGAAACTCGCCTGCAAACTTCACTTTGCTTTCAGTTCCTTGAGGATTTCCCATTCAAGTTTGGTTTGTGTAAAAGTGTGCAACTTCCCGTGTTCAGTCAATAAGGCCTTTACAGCAACTGCTGCATCTCGACCAAAATTTGGCCTATCCCAACAAACCATACATCAATAAAAAGCTTTTTTATTTAGCTTTCAGATGATGTATACACATTTGACTGGTTCTGTACTCCAGGGTCACATTTGTCATATGAGTGTTTCATCATGTGACACAAGCATTTTAATACTATAAAATGTATGTGCTCAACTGAAGAAAAGAAGTCAAATACATGTAATGAAATAAGAAGATAATTTTCTTTTAACATCACAATATTTACATATGGGAACATTTCATCAATATCAACACACAGACTTTCATTATACAATGCCCCAGAATATTTTATCCTGATTGGTCAATTTTTTTTTGACCACTAAAGCAGTGATTCCCAAACATTTTTATTTCCTGACCCGCTAAGACGGGTATAATCTCAGGATAAATATTTTTATAATAATATAAAGAAAAAATACATTTAGAAATACAAAAAGAAATGTTTTCTCTTGTAGAAGAGAGTAGTTTATATTTTCATTGTATGAATTAAATGCAAGTTAAATTGCAATCCCAAAAGACCTGATATCAAAACCATTGGCATCAATTGTCATTAATAGGACAAAACCGGTTTTGTGTCATTTCACTATAACAACCAAGCCACATTTGCGCGACCCGCCAGTGGTTCTCGACCCACAGTTTGAAAACCCCTGCACTAAACTATTTATTTGACCATTTGCATAAGTATCTTATTACATAATGATATTTATACTTAAATCAGTATTTCATTTTATAAAACTTTAGTCTTCACATTTATTAATATATTCCATATGCTACAGTGTGATAAGTGGGATCTGGTACAGTCATTAATGTGGGATTGTCCCAGAACCGTATTTAAGACACATTTAAGGTGTAGGGACAATGGCCCTCATTTATCAAAAGTACGTACACCAAATTTCCAGCGTACACCTGGCGTACACCCAAAACCACGGTGACTTTGAGATTTATCAATATGGACGTTGGCGTACGGCACGCTCAAATCCTACGCCTGCTCAGGAGGTGGTGTACGCACATTTTGAGTTAGTGCAGAAATGCGCAAACACTTCCTAACACCCCAAAACGAACTGACAAACGAAAATATATGATATATTATGACCCACTGTAGAAAAACAAAAACATAGTAATTATAAACTTCAGTGTTTATTTTTATGCAACATGTACTTCAATGTTTAATTTGTGAGACTTTACCGAAGCATTTGATTTGTAGGCATATTCCTTCAGTTGAGAGCCTGGGCGCTTTACCTGACGTTTCAGGGCAAAGCATGTGAGCGGATCGGAGCGGAGCCTTGAGCGGTGCGGTAATATTACCATCAAAGCGCTTCTCTAAAAATTCTGCTCGCTCAGCACCGCTCGTTGAACCCAGAACGCCCTTTAATAATTTGCTAGTTCGAGAATCTGTAAAAACGTCTAGCAATAAGTTATGGAATTCAAGCCTTCTACATAAATGTAAAGTAAAAATCAAAGTTAAGATTGGACAGGAAGAAAACATTGAAAAGAAGTGCGGAGAGACTGTAAAAGTCAGCAAATATTCATCCTGGAATCTGAAGCTGCACATTGAAAGAAAACATGGTAATAATGCATCAAAAGGTAAGCTAGTTACATACCATTCGATGATAAATAAATAGCTACACATGAATAAGGTAAAATGCTTGTGTTGAATGGAGCCATAAATCCGATCATGATGACATGCGGACAAAATCATGGCCACGAATTATCTTTTATGCTACATATGGACACTTCTTTTTCTTATTTAGTTTAAAGTATGGCCATAAATATAAAATTCGTTCCCAATATTCAACAGTTTGTTCCTTGGAATTAATTATTATAATATTTCGTAATTACTATTACAATTATTATTACTTCAAATTATGAATTAGTCTAGTAAAACATGTGGATGTCGTGGAAACAAATTGTTAATTTGAATTATATCCGGAGCTCCGTATCAAACTGGATCTTAGCTAACAAACAACTGTATGTAAATACAGAAAAACACACTACAAAAGTTACTACATCATTTTAAAATATTATTTTAAAAAAACTTAACCGAACCATTAAGCAGACATATAATTTAGATGTAGGCAACATTAAATAATAATAATAATAATAATAAATAATTATTCTTCTAAATATCAATTAAGCGTCATTAATAATAAAAATAATAATACAAATTTTACAAAACGTCATGCAATTATTAATGTGTTTTTAAGCCCGCTCTTTAAACTCCCAAATAAAACAATTTTGTTTCTTTCCACTTCCCTGGTTTCTCGTCTTTGCCGTCTTCCATGTGTCAATGTCGTAAAATGAGGGCGTGGGGGAGGTGGAGACTTGAATTTATATGGGCGTGTTATTCTAATGACGATCGTTTTCAGCCGCCGCATTTATGAAGGGCAGATATTGCGTACACCTGAATTTCAGAGGTACGCACAGCTTCATAAATCAGGCGGTGAGAGGAGTGTAAGCATAATCTTACGCCAACATATACGCCCGTTTCTACGCAAGAATGATAAATAAGGGCCAATGTCTTGCCTGGACTTGTGCCTTCAAGTGAAATGTATTGCTAGACCTAAAATGACATTTTCAGGTCAATATGTTTGTCTGAATGCCACACATTCAGCACTTTAGCAGCATATAGACCGTTTCAGCAGTAACAACATAAACAAGCCGCTGTCGCGGTCCGCACCTAACTTCCGGTAAACTCCGCTAATAATAAATAACAACAAATTCTTTAAACATAGTTTATTTATATAACAAGCAAACAAAACAACACATAGATTACCTAGGAAACCAAAACATTTGTTATTTTCGACGAGGCATTTGTTCAAGAGATCAGTTTAGCAAAGTCAGACCATTAAAAAAACGAAACCGGAAGTAAGGTTCGAATCCAGACGTGTATCACGTGCGTCCGATGAAACCATCTATAAGGGTAATACGTTTGTCTGAGCTGTGGAAACTATAACAATGTAAACGAATAAAACTTATTTCCATGCATTTTATTTCAGTTAAAGTCTAATGACAGCTGCAAAAATGTACTTCATATAAAGAGCCTAGATGCAAAAACCTTCTAAGTGCATCTGCCATGTTTTCTTGTGAATTAGCATTTTTATCTCTCTTTTAGTTGTTTCTGCCAACAAACCGGTATTTCTGAATGGCCTGAGGCCACAGATTTGAAGTATGAATGTATAAAATGTGAAAATTGAGTTAATATCATTATCTATTTTTTTACGGAGGTGGCACTTAGCACCTTTTGCCTTCGAGCTCCTCATATGTAGTTTGAAAATGAAGTATGTTTCTGTTTTAAAAGCCTTGTGTCTCTTCTTCCTCTCTTCTATTTTAGGACGTGTATCCCCGTCTCCCTCTCAGGAGAGTCTGTGTTCTTCTAAATCAGATACTGAAGGAGGGGTAAGCTATGTTTCGTTTATCCCCATTTTCATACTGACAAATGATTGCTTAGGGTTATAAAATATCTGCGTCTGTTTCTCTTGCTCTCGACAAGATTGGAGCTGCAGTCGAGGACGCAGACACCGAGGATAAAAACGTACCATTCCGACAGGTTCCTTTCTGCAAGTACAAGGGTCATACAGCTGACCTGCTGGATCTTTCCTGGTCAAAGGTAAGAGGTTACAACCTTCAGTGTTCGCTAAGCCTCTGTATTAAAGCAACTTTGGAAGGATAAATAAAAAGATGACACTAAAATGTACATTTTGTCTTAAAGAGCACCTATTGTCCGATTCACGTTTTTACATTTCCTTTGGTTTGTAAATGTGTATTAGTACATGTTAACGATATGCAAATGGTACAAACCCCAAAGTAAACCATGACGCGAGTTATCGTCTCCAACGTAAATCTCTTTTCTTGGACAACAACAAACACATGGATTGTAGGCAACAGTTTACTTCCTGGGATTGGTGATTTAGACAATACAGATATTATCATAATTCTTCCCACTTAGGACAATGAGCCTTTCAAATCAGTGCGCTTTAGGAAGAGAGTGAAATCTGGAGCTACAAAAATGTACGATATGTGGAAAATGATGTGTTTTTCTAACCATAAACCATGCAAACACATTGTATTATACCAAATACACAAAATAACGTTGTTATTAGCAATAAAAAATAGGTGCTCTTTAATTTTCACAATTTGGTGTCATTCAAAACCCACAAAAATTTGAGGATTTCAAAGTATTATGCTAGTGTTTTTTTCCAATCATTTATAAGGATCAAATATTTTTATTTTAGTGATTACGTAAATTGCTTTATTTGCATGCAAGTCATATTATTGACTTTGGTGTTCTCGCTTTCATTATAAAACTTAAAAAAAGTCTCAGTCCCCATTGATCATGTAAATACATGGAAAGGACACTTTGTTGTGAATTAAAATGTAACAAATTAATGATCTTTTGTTCTAGAAGGTCATTAAAGGGCAAGTAAATAAAAAAAAATGGTCATTTAGAGTCAATAACCGTTGCAATCAATATCTGTTGCATTTTGTTGTTTGCTCAGAATTACTTCCTCCTGTCATCATCTATGGATAAGACGGTTCGATTGTGGCACATCTCCAGGAGAGAGTGTCTATGTTGCTTTCAGCATATAGACTTTGTGACAGCCATCGCATTTCATCCCAGGGTGAGTGTACCTGTCCGCACGTATCCACACTATTGCGTGCGTTTTTGTGTGTTTCAATCGTTGCTTCTTTCCCTTAGGATGACAGATATTTCTTGAGCGGATCTTTGGATGGAAAGTTGCGTTTATGGAATATTCCAGATAAAAAGGTGGCACTGTGGAATGAGGTGGACGGACAGACGCGATTGATTACGGCCGCTAACTTTTGCCAGAATGGAAAATATGCAGTTATCGGGACCTATGATGGACGCTGTATCTTCTATGACACAGAGGTGTGTGTTTGTTTAGTAACTGGTGAACCACTTACAAAAAGATTGTATTAGTTAACATTATTTAATGCATTATTAATTTAACAGTGAACAATACATCTACAGCATTAATAATCTTAGTTCATGTTAATCTTAGCATTTACTAATACATTCAAACATTGAAAATTGTTAACATTAGTTAATACACAGTGAACTAACATGAACAATTTGGCATTGACTAATATTAACAAAGATTATTAAATGCTGGAAAACTATATTGCTTACTTTTCGTTCATGTTATTGCACGGCTCGTTGGAATGCTTGATTCTGATGACATTTTCAGGTTTGTTATTTCCAGATAACAACCGCTCAAAACTAATCACACACGGTAACCCAGATGCTGCAAATCATATGACGTATTTACAAATAATTAAACCAAATAGTGTCTTTGTGACATTTGAACATCTTATCTTAAAAAAACAAAAGTAAACAGGTTTGCCTATTGGAAGGTCTACATCTGTTAAAAATGAGCAAATAAAATATTTCAAATCAATATTTAATGCTCCTTACCTTACTTATGAGGTAAATAGCCTTTTAATAAGCAGGATAATGTACAGGTTGTTATTGTGAAATACACAATACAAGACCTGCCTATACTTACCTAATGCATTTTATAATATTTTCTAAAATATTATACTAACTTCATGATTTTTGTCTAATGAGATGATGCTTATCTTTTGGGAATGGTTCCTTTAACAGGAAGAAATATTTCTGAAACTGCAGTATTACAAAATGTATGTATAAATCAAGCTGTAAATGGTTGATAAGGATTTCATTATCACTTCTTTCTGTTCTTCTCAGCGCCTCAAGTATCACACCCAAATCCATGTTCGCTCCACAAGAGGCAGGAATCGCGTGGGCCGAAAAATCACAGGTATCGAGCCACTTCCCGGAGAGAATAAGGTGAGACGCTCAGGAAATGAGTCACGAATATAGCAATCCAGATAAAATATAAATAGCCTGACATTAGACTTGAAACTTTTGTCTGCTTCATAATAAAATATGACCCAGTCTGTGAAAACCTCAGCTAAAGTCACAATTTTTATGATTTACTATTTCTACAATCAACCGACATAATGTAAAGGACATTCTGTAAAAATATAACCTTGATATCTTAAATCTTATTGGCAGAGTAAGGTCATCAAAGATTAAAATTTTAATTTGAAGCCCGAGATACACTGCACGATTTTTGGCTGTCCCAGCCAAAAGATTGCCATTGTGAAACAATTGGCGTGATTTCTGTGATCGTGGCTCTTTATTGGTGGTCATATGTCGTACAGTGAGGGAGGTTCAAAGATGGCCGTTTTCCCGGTCTTGCGTCCAAAGATACCCTACGATAGTTTTCTGACAGTGTCAGAAATTCATCCGGATCAACGCACAGTGTGTTTGCTGCTACGACCTGCACGTACTGGTATTTGTGTACCACTAGCGCATGCTGGTGACGTTGTGCTCGCGTATGACGCAGCCGTCAAAACCTTTCCTGTCATCATCGTGCGGTCTACATGCTTAAATTGTGGTACCCGTTTAAATTATCCATGTCGCACAGTGTGATAAGGTAATATGAAGAGTTCGGTTCCAAAACGCAATAAAGGCCATTTTTGAAAGAAAATGAGTTACTGCCAAAATCTGTTTTATATCAGGTCAGTATTTAAAAGTAAATTCTTAATTTTACGCAAAATCCAATATCTGATGTGTTATTCTGTCATCTTTTCTCCCTTTTTTCCCAAAACGCAATAAACGCCACTCCTCCTTTTCTACAGAATGCAATAAATCCGCTCCACAAATTACAGCGCACCATTTCACGCAATGTAAACAAACAATGGCGGTGCGTTGAGTACACAGAGTCCTAGTTTTCCTCATCTACTTTGTACTTTGTGATTAACAAACAAACAAAAACAAAATAATACTATAATGGCATTGATAAACCTGTGATGGTTTTCTGTGACGGGAAAGAAACGTAAGCCATCAACATCTAATAATTTACGCGAGAGGCACTTGGGAGACGATTGCTTGTTCTCCCGACAGCATCTAGCTTCACTCGTGCTAACACATTGACCCCAGGGGATCTTATGAAAAACTTTCCATAATTTTACTCAACGTCAACGAGAATCACAGCTGATCGCTGTGAAAAATGTTAAGCGACGACGTCAAGTATAACCGTGCAGCAATGACAGTGTTCCTAATATGACAAAGGAAGTGTTCTGATTAATGCCATTAATGTTTATTTTTTTAATCATTGTGTACAACTGTTCAACTAAATGTATATAAAATGGCAAAAATGAATGCACATGTATACGTTGATTGAATAGATTTATAGAATTTTGAACAAAAAACTTGTTCATGGATTTATTGCATTTTGTGGAAAAAAGAATTCGTTTTTATAATAAATCTTTGAAAACCAAGTTATAGAAAATAGTGGTTTTCATCTTGTCACTTTCTTGGTATAGAAAACACGTTTTTACCGAAATTTGTCAAAATGGATTTATTGCGTTTTGGAACCAAACTCTTCATATGATCTTATAGGATTGTAAAAATCCTGCAGTGTATTCCGGGCTTGAGACTTTAGCCTGGATTTCACAAATTATAAAAAAATAAAACCTGATGTCCACCATTCTGTCTGAGTTGACAGCTCACATAACCATTTGACATCTTTTTCACTGCAGATCTTGGTGACGTCAAATGACTCTCGGATTCGTCTGTATGACCTGAGAGATTTGTCTCTTTCTATGAAGTACAAAGGTTATGTGAACAGCAGCAGTCAGATCAAAGCCAGTTTCAGGTGAGAAGACAGCTGACTTGTGGTATAATTGATAATTGATACCCCCCCCAAATTATATTTTAGCATAAATTGTATTGCAAAGTGATGTGAGATTCACCCATGTATAGATAGACACTCTGTTTTTTTATCCTATTTTAAGATCCCATATTTTACTTTTATTCAATTTCTTTTTCTTATAGCCATGACTATTCCTTCATTGTGAGTGGTTCAGAGGACAGGTATGTGTACATCTGGAGCACATACCACGACCTAAGCAAGTTTACCTCTGTGCGGAGAGACCGAAATGACTTTTGGGAAGGAATCAAAGGTAATATTTGATGTTACAACAAAAATGAATCATATGCTGATAGCAGTGTCAGTTTTTGGCATTCTATCCGTTTTAGGAATGCTTCTTAAAGGGATAGTTCACCCAAAAATTCTGTCATCATTTACTCATCCTCATGTTGTTACAAACTTTTATAAATTTCTTTGTTCTGATGAATGTGAAGGAAGATATTTTGAGGAATGTTTGTAACCAAACTAATCAAAAGCCCCATTGACATCCATGGTAGGATAAAAGAATACAATGGAAGTCATTGGGGCCTCTGATCATTTTGGCTACAAATATTTCTCAAAATATCTTCTTTTGTGTTCATCACAACAAAGGCATTTATACAGGTTTGTAAAAACACGAGGGTGAGTAAATGATGACAGAATTTTCATTTTTGGGTGAACTAAAACAGAAGTGATCATTGTTTGTAATTTTTTTTAATCGATTTTGTTGTTTGCTTGTAGCTCATAATGCGGTGGTGACATCTGCAATTTTTGCTCCGCATCCGGATCTTATTGTGCCTCAGGAGGCAGGAGCAGAGAAGCCTGACTCGGACTGCAAGAGTGACAACACGGATGACTCCGAGACCATCCCATCAGGTACTGATGGTAAATGTGACATTAAAACCGTAAACTCTATGGGGCGGTTTCCCAGTTATATTAGGACATTTAATTAGTTTTTACAAGCATACCTTACAAAAACAATTCTGGTGTGCATCTTGAGACAAAATAATGACACTGATACATGTTAAGATATGGCAGTGCAATTTGTTTTTAAATTAAGGTAGCTCAAACATGCATTGTAGTTGGGGATAAGCCCTGTCCGGGAAACCACCCCACATGTGTGATCAAAAGTGACACCAATTTTTCTGTTCCTGCTGTTTATTTATCTTATCTTACTGTTTCTCAGGGGCGCTGAAAACAGACCACTCTGAAGTTTTGCTGTCTGCTGATTTCACCGGAGCCATTAAAGTGTTTGTCAATGTTAAAAAATACTGAGTGCTTGTATTGAACACCTTAAAATAATGTAAAAAATCCTCTTATTTTGGGCAGAGCTGAAACTGAGTAAACTAAAGCAGTGCCACTTTACATCTGACTGAGCCCCCATTTATTGACCAATCAGCTGCTGGTGAGTGCTCTGAGAGGTGGAGATTTTAAGCCCCGCCTTATTTGCGGAGAACAGGGACCCAGGAAGTTGGAGGGCGGGGACAGTTAAGTAACAGGGATTTAAGTGTCTTCACAGCCGAACACATTTCTCTCTTTCTTTTACCTTTTTAATCATTTGATTTCATTTGGAGATGAATAGTTGAGCGTTATTATTACACTGTTATCGTGCGTACACAAAAGGGCTTTCAATGCACAGATCGATGATGCCATTTTAATGGATGAGTGAAACTGCAAGCCTGTTTGTAAACAGAATTGATAGCAGAAATACACACAGCATTTTAATTTTTTCTTGCACATTCTAATCCCAACCTCGAGTGTTTTCCAGAAAGTATCGCACATTTCCAACATTAGCACTAACTAAATTCATTTCAGGTTAGAAGTCTTTGTCAGTGTTATGTTGTAAAAAATAATTGAACCAGATTTTTTATGTCTACGATTCCAGAAAAAAAAAGGATTTTCCCATGTATGGTGTTTTAATCTATGTATGCATTAAAACATTGCATTTTTCACTGGTGTGATTCAGTTTGTCTCTTTATGCTTCTTTCTTAGTCTGAACATGCACATCAATATTTTTTAAAGGATTTATATTATTTAGCATTTATTCCAATGTCAACCTGATCATGAAAAAAGTTTTTATCAAATGTTTTTAACTGTACGGATATCTTTAATGTCAATATTTAGTGACTTAAATACCAACGATAGATTTCTATGTTTTCAAAAAAAATATCCAATTAATATTTTCATACATTATACAATTTCCTTTTTGCACTGAATTTTTTAAAAGTTTAATAAACCTGAAATTACAATTGATTTTAAATTTCTTGATTTGAGGAGTTGCTACCAATTGCAAAAATAAAAAAACTTACTTATAGGAGCATTTCACAAGACAACTTTTAAGATGTCAAATAAATCTTTGGTGTCCCCAGAGTACTTGTGTGAAGTTTTAGCTCAAAATACCATATAGGTCATTTATTATAGCATGTTAAAATTGCCACTTTGTAGGTGCAATTTTAAATGCAAATGAGCTGATCCCTGAACTTAATAGCTGTGCAGTGATTGGATAGTGTAGATTAAGGGGTGGTATTATCCCCTTCTGACATCACAAGGGGAGCCAAATTTTAATCAGCTATTTTGTCACATGCTTGCAGAGAATGGTTTACCAAAACTAATTTACTGGGTTGATCTTTTTCACATGTTCTAGGTTGATGGAAGCACTAGGGACCCAATTGTAGCACTTAAACATGGAAAAAGTCAGATTTTCAAGATATGTCCCCTTAAGCTAATTCAACTTAATTTTTTCAATTTCTAGCAACTCCTCACTAGAATGTAAATTCAAGTTAATGCAAAAAATGTTTTTACAGTATATGGAAGTGCAGCTTTCAGAATGGTCACATCCATAATGCTGTTTTTCCTTATTAATGCAAACATGAAAATTAAAATAATATAATAGAAATATTATAAAATAGTTGTTCTTTGAAGAGCTCTCCCATCTCCATTTGTTGGGTATTATTGCTTTTGGTTTGTGCATTTAAATTCACATCCATAACACTTGTATCTCCAACAGAAAACACAAGTTTATAGACTGATATTCTTCTGATGTCTGGACTCTATCAAAATATAAACGGATGGTTCAAGATTTTTGTAATAAATTAATTCTCTAAGAAATTATATTTAAATTTTTGACTGAAAATGTCACATCCATAATGCTAATATTGCTCATGTTCAAATACTCTACAGCTATTTTACACGTATACATGTATAATTAATATAACATACTATATAAATGAACAAAGATGTTCATGTTTTTCTTTGTTTTCTCTTCAGGAGAAACCGGAGATGAACCCACTTGCCATTTATTCCACTGTATTCTAAGATTCTCAGATTATTTATTATTTACATGTAAATCTGACACTCAGTTTGTATCCAGGTTCTTATCAATAACATACAAAAGTGCAATAATTTGCAAAATGTAAGTCATGACTTTCAGTGTTTGTAAAAAGTAAACAATTAGTTGTAATCTCGCCCCATGTGTTTATCAAACAAGAAGCATCTACGGTAATATCATCCAGAATGAGCTGTGTTTAGACATTGGCAAGTTATGAATGTTTAGTTAAGTAAGGCATTTTATGATCTACATTAATAATCTTTAAAAATATTTGGGCAACTTGTATGAACAGTTCACAACATAAACTGAACATTGCCATATTCTGAATAACAAAACAACATTGTGTATATAAACGGTCACTGACACCACTACTTCCACTACGAAGCTTTCAAATATGATCTGATGAGAACCTTTTGCATAACATTTACACCAACACATTTGTCCTTCCACAGTGTTTTTATTGTAAAGGTGGTGGAGGATGGGCCCATCTTGCAGCAACACTGGATTTAAAACAAACCGAGAGAGGAAAACACAAATAAAACCGTTTACAAAACAAAAACGAGATCTGTACAAGTTCACACCTTATCTTAGAAAAATTCAGCCAAGCCCAGGGTCATGATTGCAGCAGCCACATAAAAGATCGTTCAGGAAGCGAATGGATCGCCCAGTTCTTCCTTAAAGCACTGTGGAACAGAAATGCGGTTGTGCAAGACGAGAGCTGCCCTAAGGCTCTGCCGGTCTGTGTTTGGAGATGACTGCAGAGTTCAAGGGGTTGGAGTTCAGTGTTTGCTCTTCTTGGACTTTTTGTGCGAGCGATGTGGTGATCGGGATGATGACCTCCAGGATTTGTGCTGCGGTGATGGTGATCGGGAGCGTTTGGACTTTCGTGGTGATCGGGATCTCGTTCTTCATGCAAGACAAAATCAAGAGGGTGGGAGATCAATTTTAGTTTGCAGTTTACAGAGCGATTTAGGTGATCTGTCAGAAAACAGATATTTCTATAAAAGAAAAATCACTTACAGCACCTTCAATTCAAGTTTAGACTCAAAGTGAGTGTTTGTGCGATATCTACATACCTCTCTCTCCTCTCATCTTTGTCTCGACTCCGTCCTCTACTCTTCTCTCTGTCTTCACTCTTTCTGCTCTTCTCTTTATCTCGTGTTTTACTTCTTTCCTCTCCTTTATCTCTACGCTCATCTTTTTTGGATCTCTCTTTAGATTTTTGTGACCGTTTGTCTCGTTTCTCTTGGTCGTCCTTGTCAAACTCCTAAATGAAGAGATGGACGGAAACAGAAGGAGATGGTAAATTGATGTATAAAGAGGCAGTAGTAGTTTACTCTGAATGATATGTGTGTGTGTGTGAATGCAAAAGTGATTTGCCTTGATGTATGAATATGAGAGTTTTTGCTTTGGTGGTTGAAGATCAGAAAATTATTCATCTGAATCAAAAAAATTAAGTTTACCTTCTGTAGCAGTCGATTTCTGTAGTGCTGAACTTGCTGTTGGAGACTCATGCTGGATTTTCTTTGTCTCTTACCTGACTCTAATTCATCTTGAAACTTCATTACCTTGACCTGAAATATGCACATATACTCTTTTATAAAGCCTGTTAACAAATATGGCTTAATTGAAATGAGTGTGTGGGAGAAAGTGCGACTGCCTGACCTCCAGTTCTCGGAGGTGTGTCCTTTTGCTTTCAGATAGCTCAAAGTTTTTCAGAGAACTCTTAAACTCCGCCCCCTCGAACCTGCTTGGGCTGTCAGCATCATCGCTGCTCGCGTCGGAGTCACCTTCGTTCTCCTTCAGGCCGCTGAATGAGCAAGAGAGGATATGAAAGGATAACTTCTGTTTTAAAACATTTCAGCTGCTGAAAAATCATTAACTTTACGATAACAAAAGTCTATTAGATTATGAAGAGTTCACTTCAATGTAAAAGGTGGTTAGGAAGATGCACTTGAAACTGAATTATCCTCCTATCATTTAATTTAAACATCTGACAATTTCTTACCTTGAATTTAGCTCAGTGTCCGAGTCATTCTTTGCTGAGAAAGATACAGACAGTTTATTAGGGTTTAATAGATTAAAGGTAGTTCTGGGTTCACTACATGATATCTATTGACTAACCTTATATGTGACCCTGGACCACAAAACTAGTCATAAGAGTCAATGAGTTGAATATTTAGGCTTACCATTAATGTATGGTTTGTTAGGATAGGACAATATTTGGCCGAGATACAACAACAAAATATTGAGAAAATGCTTTTAAAGTTGTCCAAATTAAGTACTTAGCAACACATCACTAATGATACATTAATTTCTGAGGTATTTATGGTAGGAAATTTACAAAATATCTTCATGGAACACGAGCTTTACGTCATATCTTAAATGATTTTTGGGGTAACACTTTACTTAAAGGGGCGTCCATAAGACTGACATGACACGTGTCCTGAACATGAAGGAGATTTTATGCACGTTTATGACAACTGTCATTAAGTGTCATTTGTTAAATTATGTCATTTTTAATGCAAAGATGACATTGTTTGAGATGTCTTTGTAATGACAACTTGACATTAACCAATACTTTATAACTTGTCATGACAACTTGACATTACTTGACATATTCATTACAAATTGAATATGTCATTTAAGTGTCATTAAGTGTTAATACTATGTCATATAGTTTTATAACAGTGTCATTAATATTTTTCTTGACCTCAACTACAGTGATACAAATATAATTTGTCATTAAAAGGAAATTAAGTGTTAATATTCTGTCAAATAATTTTATAACAACATCATTAATATTCTACAGTTCATAATGTTTTTTTAAGGTTCCCCTGGGTGTTTAAGAAAAAAACAATCATCCAATAATAAGAAGTTAAAATTGATAAAATTATATTTTTTTTACATTTGGAAACCGATTCACCTAAAATTAAATGAAAACAGTTCAATAATGTGTTAAGACATGCAGCTTTGGGTCCATGTCACTGGAAAACAGTTAATTACATTAAATTAATTAATTAAATTGTTTTAGTGTTTCTTCTATGTCAGAAAATTTCAGAACCCCCTGTGTGTATTGTGCACATACATAAAGTAAAGTATAATCTTTTGGCGTGTCTGTTGCATTTTGTTAAGGTATTTCATATTATTTGACACAGTATTGACACTTATTGACATTTTAATGACGTTCAATTTGTACCACTGTAATTAAAGTCAAGAATAATATTTATTATGCTATTATAAAACTATATGACATCATATAAATTACATTTTAATGTAATGTTAACCCATAAAGCTAGGTAGTTTCTAAGTTTGATAATTATTTTATGACAAGTTACAATGTATTGGTTAATGTCAAGTTGCCATAACAAAGACATTTCAAACAATGTATTAAAAATAAACAAATGACACTTAATGACAGTTGTCATAAATTTGCATAAAATCTCCTTCATGTTCATTACACATGTCATGTCATGATTATGAAGGTGTCATTTCAGTCTTATGTACACCCCTTCAAGGTAAAATGTTACAATTTTTGGCATAAAAAAATAAAATTTTGACCCATACAATGTATTGTTGGCTATTGCTTGAAATACACCCTTTTGTTTTATGGTTTTGTGGTCCGGGGACAAGTGTGTTAACGGCTATCATAAATTAGGTAGCAGCTCATCAGATCTCTTTTATTTGTTGTACCTGATGACTCCGAGTCATCCACCTTCTCCCATTTGGACAAAGCAACGCTGGGTAAAGTCTTATCTGAGCCATCATCCACTGGATCAAACACACAATACAAATGATGAAAACATTACAGTGTTCTGATAATAATTTAAATACAAAATTGCATGCGCAGTCAATGTTTTCAAGGCAAACACTTATATAGCAATAATACAAAAAAACTGACGATAACTAAGAGCATTGTAAAGACATGGTGAACCCTCTATTACGTACATGGCACGCCATCAATATCATCTATTGGGTTTCCCAAGGGAACTCCATCAATGTCGTCAACCGGTACACCATCTAAAGAGGCTGGGTCCCAGGTTAAGGGTGACCCATCAAGGTCATCGAGGGGTACCCCGTCAATTTCACTTCTTTCTAGAGGAACACCATCCAACGGTGCACCATCAAGATCTGGAGATGCAGGCTACAGAAAGAAAATAAACTAATAACAACCATAGCATGCTATACAGATCAAGTATACAGTCCAATACTAGACAGTAAACAATATTGTTTATATGTGACCCAGTCTGTAAAAAATCCAGCTAAGGTCATTTACTGTCTTTTTCGTTATTAAAATATGCCAGATATCAGCTGAATCATCTAAAAGCCAATGACTAGAGCTTTACTGTGATTTATTGATTAACTGTGCATTATAAATAGATTTTTGTAAATTTCTCATAGGTCACCTCTGGCCTTTCGATCACTTCCTCTCCAGGTTTGATGATCCCTAGGAATATATTCTGCAGTTGGATCAGAAAAGAATCTGGATAAATTGCCCAGTCCTCCCACGCACGGAAACACACCATGATCCTTTGCTGCAGAAAGCAAAAGAGAGTTAAAAGAGAGAAGTGTGGAGGCGGAGGGAGATCAGAAGTCTCGGCAGGGGAAGAGTACAGAGCGGATACAGAGCTGGAACAAGCTGTGCATACTTCTCACCTTAAACTGTTCTGCTTGGAGTCTGGCCTGGATGTTCCGATAAGTTTCACTGATGTCTCCAAATATCTCAGGCAGTTTTGTCTCAAAACTGTTACATAGAAGGAAAAAGCTTATTCCATTACAAAAGACATGATAGCTTAGGCCTATTATACATAAATGATGTACATTTGTAACCAACATTTTTAAACATACGCATGTTTGCAAGACTGAAAGTGTTTACTAAAAATGCGCAACAAACACCTAAAATGTGGTCTTTGAACAGTTCAAACTACTTACAATTTGCGGTAATATGACGCATTGGCAACCTTGGCGCAGGAATTGTAGAGGATGTCAGATATCAGGTATAGTCTGGCAATCTGTGAAATGAAAAGGAGTGAACATTCTGCATCCAAAGAGTCATGATGCACATGGATGGGACTTGGTCTTGTATGACTCAAATAACTGCCCAGGCACTGCCAATATGGCAGCTGAGTGAAGTGACTTATGAATTTGTTTCCCAAATTTGTATTTCCGATGTGTTGCAGCTACGTCTGTATTATTGTATTGTATGTTTGAGAATGTAATAATGTATACCTTCTTTTGTAGTGGTGTGTGTGGTATGGATAGAGACTCTGTGATGCAGGAGACGACCTCCTCGGCCGCCTCTGCTCTCTCCAGACAAAACAGCATGGCATCGCCGATCTCCTCTTTGCGAGGAGTCAACCCTCTCAGCAGGGCTTCTAACTTTTCTCTGTGTCTGATGCAAAACAAACATATGTTAAACATGTCTTTACATTATATCATCTATATATTTAAAGGGGACATTTCACAAGACTTTTTGAAGATGTCAAAAAAATCTTTGGTGTCTCCAGAGTATATATGTGAAGTTGTAACTCAAAATACCATACTTTGTAGGTGTGAGCAAAAATGTGCCGTTTTGGGTGTGACTTTTAAAATGCAAATGAGCTGATCTCCGATTTTCATGATATGTCCCCTTTAATAGACACTTTAATACAAACACAGCTGCTTACTCTGCCTTCAGCTGCCCTTTCTTTGGCTCTTCTTCTTGAATAGGGAAGGAGTTCTCTTCTGCTTCCTCATCGCCATGGAGATACGGGGTGAGGACGGGAGGCTTCCACAGGGAGCCGCCCCTAAACATTCTAAAAGATGAAGTTCTCCATTTATTTGGGCTCTCTCCCTGAAAAGACACAGAGAAATATTTAATATTTAATAGTACACGGGTATACAAACATGGAGTATATAATGTCTAAGAAAAGAGGGATCATTTACCTGTAAAATGGAGTATAGCTTCCATCGGTAGTACACGTGCTCCTGACTCTTGTTTTCAAACAAAAACCTGTAACATTAACCTAACATTCAATACACAAAGGGCTAAATATGGTATTCAGAAGCTTTGTAAAATAAACTGAATACAAAATACAAATTGGAAACTTTATGAAACTCGGTAGTTAACTATACAGATTTCGTCCCACACGACCCCTGCATGCCTGTTTTAAAAACTATTCGGCTAATGTTATTTTATTATCAGCTACTATAAGGTATGGACCAGTCATGATTGTCGATTAATTGTCCACAAGTCATTTCTTTTTCATTCTTAAAGAAAAACACCACTGTTTTTCAATATTTTACTATGTTCTTACCTCAACTTAGCCGAATTAATACATATCTATCTTTTTTCAATGTGTGCACTTAAATTTTGTACAGCGCGTTGAGAATGTGTTAGCATTTAGCCTAGCCCCATTCATTCCTTAGGATCCAAACAGGGATGAATTTGGAAGCCACCAAACACTTCCATGTTTCCCTATTTAAAAGCTGTTACATGAGTAGTTACACGAGTAATTATGGTGGCACAAAATAAAACATGTCAATTTTTTTGCGTATTAAAAATGAGAACTATATTATATAACGGAAGAGCACTTCGTTTGCAGCACTTCGCCCTTGGCGCACAGTAACATCATCACTTCTGTCTACTCCCCCTCTTGCACAAACCTCTGTTAATATTACTGCGCCTGAGGTCGGAGTGCTGCAAACTAAAGCCCGATTTATAGTCGTGTGTAAGGCTATCCGTAGCCTGTGCGTAGCTCTGCGTAGCCTGACATGCACCTCGCAAAATTTTTAACAGCGTGTCAGTTCTATGGGGACCGCAAGCGCTGTGATTGGTCCACCAGAACCCTTCCCGTCAGGTATGCGTCACAGGTATTTCCGTTTGCGGCGGTGAAATAAAGTTGAGAAATAATTTAACTCAAACTGCAACAAAAGTCGCTGTTTATTAACTTCCATCATTACTGGTCTTCTCAAATCATACACAACAAGTTGCTGTTTCTTCTTCGTTTGTGGGTTAACTTGCCAAGCTTCTTCTTCTTTGACGGTCGCACTGCTACAGTGGTTATAGCGTGGATACTGCCTACCAGCGGTCTGCGTGCATTTGCACGTCGACGAGGACCACGACGCAAAAATATAAATGAAAACCGATGCGGAACCTACGCCGTAGAACCTACGCACAACTATAACGAGGCACTTAAGTGCTCTTCCATTATATAATATAGTTCTCATGTTTTATCTACTTAAAAAATTGCCAAAAAATTTTTTTATTTTGTGCCACCATACTTACTCATGTAACAGTCTTTAAATAGGGAAAACATATAAGTGTTTGGTGGCTTTTAAATTCATCCCTGTTTGGATCCTATGGAATGAATGGGGCTATGCTAAATGCTAACACATTCACGACGCACTCTACAAAGATAAAGTGCATGTATTGAAAAAAGATAGGTATGTATTAATTCGTCTAAGTTAAGGTAGGAACATAGTAAAATATTAAAAAACGAGGGTGTTTTCCTTTAAGTTTACATATTTTAGCAAAAGTGCTTTAAATGGTGTACAGAGCCATTTGTGCACAGAAGGGAGATCTGGCAAAGTTGCAAATTCATTTCATCTCCTTTAAAGCACCAGCAATGGCTGGCATACATTCAGTTGGTTTTTGGCAAACAAATTTTTTTATCAATGCTGCATTTCTGCAGAAACTGCAAAACAGTAATTACATTTTCCTGAGCCAGATCTACTTTATACCAGTATAACAGAAGACAATATCACAAACTCCACACACATACCTAAAGTCAGCGTTGTTCTTCTCCTGGTTCATGATCATGGCCTCAAACATGGGTCCCTCTCTCACCACAAACTCAATCATTCTGTGTATCAGGGCCAGCAGGTTCCTATCAGCCACAAAAGAGGCGGATGAAAATCAATAAGGGCTTCTTGACTTCTTCCACTTGTCTCCATCACTCCATACATTCCCAATCTTACCATGTCAGTTCTATCTGTTTCCTCTTTTTCACTTTCACTGTCTGGCAGACTGAAACATTTGAATTTCTGTCCACTCGAATTAAGTTAGCTTTTTGATGTTATCACAGCCTTACGAGAGCGTTTAGGGAGTGTTTTAATAAAAATGCTAAAAAGGCCACTGTGTGATGATTTTGCAATTAGTAAACATGTATATTATACACTATATTTTCACAGCAGCAATGACTGGGTATGAATTGTGTATGGTTATGGTGTATAATTTAGGCCCCAAGCTTAGTAGTAAAACATTATCTACGAGAGCACGAGTTATTATTCTGGTTACAACCATGAAAATGAGTTGTATGAGAGTACTTTAGTTTTCCAATGATCCAACCATTGTGATTTAGGTGTCAAATTTGTATGTGTGTGCGTGTATGTGTGTGTTTCGGTAGCAATGGTGTTTTAATAAATGGACAGAGATTGTGTACCTTTCTGGGGGGATTACCACTGTCACTACGGCCTCGGACAGAGTCTGTTCATGACGCCAAACCAAATGATGAAGATACAAAAATACAGTGAGTTTATATTTAAACAGACTGCAGAATATATCATGATTAATATCATCAGCACCAGCTAAACCTCTGGAAACAAACTCCGCAAACAAAAGTGCACATCACCGCAAGTTCTGGCTCTGCATGAGGGGCATTCTGTGTACATTTAGACCAGTGTTTCTCAACCAGGGGACTGGGGCCTTTCAGGGGGCATAAACAGATTTCCAAGGGGGACATAAGATGACCATAAAAATTAGATAAAACCATCAAAAAGCTATATATTTCTGAATGTTTGGTTATTTTTGTAATTATTGTACATCTGTCAAGTCAGGCCAAGCTCTAGAATATTTTATTTGGTAGGAATAGAATGAGTGTGGGGGGGGGGCTTCAAATATAGTTTTGGGCAATAGGGGGCCTTGAAGTTAAAAAGGTTGAAAACCACTGATTAAAGCACACCGTTTCTTTCAAACTGTCTGGCTTCACTGTATGTTAGGTCATGCACTTTTTTACCCATTTAAATCTTTTACATTGGGGATGGGGCTGCCATTGCAGGAGTGTTAACGGACAGCTTTTAGTTGAAGCCAGACTGGTTTGTAGGAATAAGATGTATGTTGTTACCCAGAACACCCCTCAATTTACAATTGACTAAATTTACGGCACTGTTTCTGTACCATTTCCTGATATAATCGGCTTGTGATTTCTTGTCTGGTACAAGATACAGACATTATTTGAATTAGCCAAGTCTAAACTTTTTCCACAAGAAAATAAAACAGTTTTACAGTAATTTTCCAAACAATGAAACAATGTTGGTACTCTTACTGCTCAGCTTATGGTTCTCTCCATCACATTTCTATGTATGTATATCTATATAATAGGGATGCACCAAAATTCCAGCTGAAAGTAAAAAAACGCCAAAAATATAATCCGAAAACAAATGGCAAAAAAAGTTATTTGTGATGCGTCACTGCAGCCCATAAAAACAGAACAGAGGCTCACTGCCATGCTGTGTGTTTCCCATTGTTTGCATTAAAATTAAAATCATATCTAAACATAGTATACACAAGGCTGCTGATTTGCTGCATTATTTTACTACTGGTTTGCATTTAGAAAGTTAAATCATTTAGCAAAAAAGCTGTAAAAATTGATTATTGCATAGAACTGAATGAAAAATATTTAGTATTGTTTTCTTTGTGTGTTACTTTTTAAAAAAAAGTAAGATTATTTTATTGGTTTGAAGTTTTTCCAAAATTCCAGATTCCTAAATTTAATGAAATGAAAAGTCCACTGTTAATTATTAATTTTAGTAATGGCCCAGAATTTTGATTTCGGTGCATCACTACTATATAACTAGGGCTGCACAACAAATTGCATGTGAGCGTCATGTGCAACTCGTGAGTAAAGCCGGTTCCTTGATTAGTAGTAAATCGCTATCACCTGCTTTCAAATAAAGTGACATTTATGCTGCGTTCCAGGCAGGTTTTTAAACCGTGAATTACGACTTCAAAACCACGACTCACGACTCTATGCGTTCCAGGCAGCCTGTAACCCGTGTTTTTACAACCTTCTATCTGTGAAAGTGCAGTGGAACAGCAGTCAAACTCGTGACTTCCCACCCGTGAACTCGTACTAGATCGATGTACTCCCAGTTCAGAGTCGTGAGTCGTGGTTTTGAAGTCGTGATTCACGGGTTACCGGTTGCCTGGAATGCAGCATTACTACATCGGGTGCATCCCAATTCAAGGGCTGTGGGCTTCCAAGGTCGTATTTGAAGGCAAATGACATCACCGGGCCGCGACGAAGGCTGTCCCAATTCAATCCTTAACATACAAGCCTCCAAATGTGGCCTTTTTCCCTCTGAAACCAAGGACCCATAGATGTATCCTTCACAGCCTTGGCTATCCTAAGATTCAATGTGCGCCCCTGATGTCTGGGTATTTTGTAATAAATATTCAAAACTGTAGCTAAATAAAGTGTATATTTTGCAAATTAAAGGTCCTTGTGACTGTTTTACTATTATATGTTTTAGTGATGTGAATTAATATTATTGCTGCAATATTGTGTGTGTTGCGTTTTGCTTTTGTATATTTCTAAGGTTGGTGAAGGTTTAACATACCGTTGGATAGTTAAACTGCATCAATGTGTTTAATTTTCTAAAATAAAATAAATAAAAAATCTGCCTCCATATTTATTTTTAAAAGTCTGATAGGTCTCAGCTGGAACAGTGTGGGCGTGAACAGCAAGTGACGCAACTCCCCCAGTAGGCTAGACCGTCTTATTTCAGTTTGCTTCGTGTCCTTTAGAAGCTGCCGCCTTCAAATATCGAGCCTTGCCTTCAAATTCCGTGGCCTTACACGGATCCAGACCCTGAATTGGGATGAGAGCCCTAGTTCACTGAAAAACTAGGCAATATCCCATTCATTATAGCAGATGAATTACTACCAATAATGGAACCTGTTCTAATGACGAGATGGGCAGGACAATTGCATGCGATTTATCGTGCAGCCCTCTATATAGCTCTCTATTATGAAAGGAAAACTAGCAGCAGTCAAGTTTAACTTTATTAATTCATATCCGATTATAATATGTAGAGACTGTTAATTCTTTAATCTTAAATCAGAGCTTTGATACATCAAGCTAAAAACAAAGGTCAATATTGTGTTTCTCAGTATAAAATTGTTCCTCTTCATTTATGTACAAGTGTTGTGGTTTAATATTGTTTTATGCTTCCTTTAATTTCATAATGCACTTTACTCTACAACGTAAATTACATGTGCGTTTACCTTGTAAAAATCATCTTGCGAGCGGCTTCGTGGCTTGGTAAAGTCATTCCTGAAGCGGTCTCTGGGTTGGGCATTGAATGGCAGCCCAGATGGTGGAGGGGGGGCAGTGGTCTTCAGCACCCCGATGGGAGTGTAAAGAGGCTGCGGGGGAATGCGTACTGCCTTACCCCAACCCAGCTTCATTTCAAAACCCATTATGGTCTTACCTGAAAAACATAAAGACAAGAGCATATAAGGATCACAAGACCAAAACTGTCTAGCCAACGTGTGTGATGTTTGCTCATGACTGATGACTAATTGGGATATTTTACCGTCCAGGGCGGCCAAAGCTCGTTCCGCATCTCTTCGTGTCATGAAAGCAACAAAACCGCGGTTGGTGACCCTCGTTCTCTCTTCCTCCGTGCGAGGCCACATGATCTTAACGCTGGCGAGAGGGCCATATTTCCCAAACTCTTTACAGAGCATCTCTTCTGTCATCTAATGAGACACACACAGGCCTGTGGCATTACTTTGACCACTGAACACATAAACACAGTTCTTATGTTCATTTTAAACATTGCAACATTAAAATGAGTGGTTCCTCAGATAAACACCATTTTAAGCAATTTCATAATACATTAGTTTTTATTTTAATGAAATATTTTTAATTATATAGTTCAGATGCAAAACCCTGCATAAACAAGTGCATATGACATGTTTTCTTGTAAATGAGAATTTTTTTTATAAGGCTCTTATGTTTAGGTTCAATAATCACTTTATTGGAAAAGGTCAGTAATTGAACGATGCGTACCTTGAGCTACAGTATGATCCAATCACCAATCTCTTCTTACCTTGGGGTTGATGCAGCCAATATACAGGTTTGTTGTGTTTGGCACTGCAGGATCATCATCGAATACTACAAAAACAATATATGTTAAGCTTATTTATTTTTTCACTAAATCTTTAAAGTAATTTCTGCATTTCAGACATACTTGATCGTCGCGTCAGAGGCAAATCCACATCAGGAAACACTCCTCCAGAGTCTCCTTTCTTCCTTTTATGTCTCTCTTCTCTTTCCTCTTGTATTCTGAATGATACATTTAAAAAAAGTCAAAACTCTCTCTGGACCTGTTTGCACCTGGTACTAAGATGCGTTTTGGTTCAAAGTGGACAAAGAAGATGGATTAAAATATCAGGACCCATATGCATGAAATATCTTTTCATGGATTTGCTCCTAGTGACAAAATTCGGGTGTAATGCAGAGGTCATGTTTTGAGTATACGTTGCATACTTTCACTTTTGCACATGCAGCCGATGAAACCGTAAAGTACAAGTAAATTTAACTATAGTAACATATTCAGCAAAAATATGGGCCCAGGTGTCTTCCTCATCCACTTGTGATACAATCTACCAAAACACATCTTAATACCAAGTGTAAACAGTGTAAAAAAAAATGCTCTTTAGATATAAAAAGCAAACCGATGAAAGAAACACTGACTGTTTAAGCTCCTCTTTAAAAAGCTCCAGATTACTCTTCTTTTTCTCTTCCACTTTCTTTTTAGAGGCCTACGATCAAAGAAAATGTTTACGATTTACAGCATGTCATTTACACGTGTTTTAACTGTGTAACTAGGTATATCATTCAACACACTTTTATCTTGACGTTATATAAATAATACTCATAAGATTATGTTAAGTTACTTCCGACCCCCTCTTACCTTTCACTCCACTTAGGATATTAAGCTCACTTGATTACAGTAGACAGAAAATCACTTACAGATTTTTTACTGTCTGCAGACGGGACAGGTGAGGCATTGTGAGATGGAGAAGTGAATTTAGTGGCAGGTCTGTACAGTTTGTTTTTCTTCACCTCTGCAGCTTCTTCCTCTGAGAAAAAAGAAAGAGATGAAGAACAAACATGCTCCTGTAGCCCAAATGCAAGAACACTGCATTAGAACATCATGGGTTTGATTCCAGGGAAGACACATACTGATAAAAAGCAATTCAAAGAAAAAATACAAAATCATTTATTTGGGAATTAAATCAGAAAATTCAAAAACTTACCTTTAGTTGCATTTACAATGCCACCTCGTACAAAGGTCTTCACAGCACTTTTGTCATTAGTGTCAAATGAAGCTAAAAATTCCTCAAAGACTTCAGCAGCTTTCTCCTCCTCCTAAACAGTGAAAGGGACAGATGTTGTATTATTCAACCCAAAAACAGACACTAAAAACATTCATATTAATCAAAAAACCTGCTTAAAACTACCCTAGTATAAAAGTACCATCCCAAAATTTTGAGAAAAATATCTATCACAATATCAATCACATGTATAAAAGCACCTGTCTCATGTTTTTATATATAGTCACACATTTTTCTATCTTTTTTTTAACTAAGCACTATTACTTTTACTTAAACCACGAGGCTGTTGAATGCTTTATTCTGATTGGTTGAGAAATGTTCTTTAGGTATGCATTATTTTTCATATAGTGTTGAGTCGACATAAACCTTTTTCTTGATTTCCTCTTGCTCTCTTTTTGTTAGTGTCCTCTTCACTGCCACAGTTTTTCCTTTTTTGTCTGCCATGTCAACTCTGAAAAACAACAGAAGTGTATTGTTACTCAGACAACTGCAGAAGCATTGGTGCCTGAAAAGCATATATTCATGGTTGAAAATCCTTAACATCAAATGTAATAAGTTAAAAATTAACCAATAAAATACCATATTTCTCCAGCACTAATATTAATACTTGGGCGACGTTATAAGCTTTACAAGATGTTGGATTTCAAACACTATCTCTGTTGCGACAACGTTTCATTTAAGATAAAGTTCAAGTAAAAATAAAAATTCTGTCATCATTTACTCACCCTCAAGTTGATACGAGCCTTTATAAATTCCTATGTACTGCTGAATTCAAATAAAGATATTCTGAAGAATGTTTGTAATCAAGCTCATCTGGAACACCATTGACTTCCATAGTAGGAGAAAATAATCCTATGGAAGTGAATGGTGCCCCAGATCGGTTTAGTTATTATTAACATTTTTCAAAATATCTTCAAGTGTGTTAAACAGAACAAAGACATTTTAAAGGTTTATACCATTTTAGGGCGAGTAAATAATGACAGAACTTTAATTTTTTAGTGAACTACCCCTTTAATGCAAAGTATGGTTATATACTGTAAATACTGTAAACCTGTCTGATGGCAGTGATCATTTATCTCACAAGAGTAAGTACACAGAATACCTTCTATTTGGCATTTTATAAGCATTAAGATAATATTTTATGAATTGATGGTGGTAGACGGATCCCATGTCCTCCATACCATGTCGTCAAAACCTACTGAGCTACCTACCCAGTCAGAATTTCTGTCTTTATCAAAGGCTCCGATAATCCACTAAAAAGCTGTCTAGGTAGGCTGCTCCCCAGGTTTGGAGGCACAGCCTGTGAGTGTAAGTTAGCGTATAGAGCTAACACATCTAGACATCCTCCTGCAAACCCCAGTCACCCTTCTGCTGCCAATTGCATTAACGCTGCCGGAGGACGTATATAATGCAAAATGCGACCAATGCACAACTATAATAAATTAATACAGCGACTTACAAAGGTCTTGCGTTGAGAAATAAAACCGTTCGTTTGTTGTTAATCCGCCATTTTGAATTTACTAGAAATGGAAATAGCGGAAAAATTACGTCAGATGACAAACACCAATGAGAGCTCAAAACGTCACATTCTGCGACAGCAGCGGTTTTTTGAGGCTCCTTTCTTGCTGTCTTCCACCATCCAATCTTAAACATAAGTGTAAAATATTTTTGTAACGTTTGTGTTATAAAAATCATATTTAATATGAAATCTGATCGATTATATGAGCTCTGCTGAAAACAGTGCGATGATGGCGTCTGAGATCAACATTTACTTCAAGTCACTGTCGAACTGCAGTGGTGAAAGGTGTGTTAGGTTACACATGGGTAAATGTAAGCCTGACCTCTGAAGAAAACGTGTTTAAATGCCACAAAAGGCTTTAATTCTAACTTGAATACCAAATAATATGATTTAACAAAAGATGAAACATGTTCGTGGCATAATTTAAATGTGTATGATGTAGGACAATAACTGTTTTTCTTATGAACTATAGGCTAAGGCAGACAACAAGCACAAATGAAACAAACATCTCCATGATTGGGTGTTTTTTATATTTAATGTGACAATATCAAATTTAAAACTTATTTTTTTTGCATATTTTGTCTGTTTTTAAAACATGATTTTTATTACTGGGATACTAGTGTCAGAATGCAAAACAGTTGAACAAAGAAAACAATATTTACACAGTGAAAAGTTGGAAATATTTAGGCACTTCATTGCCTTCAGGTTACCACTGAAAAGCATATTGACCATTATTTATATTTTCTTTTAAAGATAAAACATCTTCAGTACATTGTAATAAAAATCCCTTATTCACCTGTTTTAAATATTTTAAATATTCTTTTGAATAACACCATAATCTACCAATTTATCTGAGTAAACAGCTGCTCCTGCCACCAACAGTTGTTATGATAATCACTGAAGAGTTACTGTTCGATCAAATCCTCTTGCTCCTCCCCTTCCTTGTCTTGTCAAGCCTCTTCCTCTTGTGAAGCCTGCCCTTCCTCTGCCCCGTCCACCCTGTGCAATGTTTCCTCTGCCTCGTCCATCCTGTGCAATGTTTCCTCTTCCTCTGCCCCATTCACCTTGTGCAATGTTTCCTCTGCCTCTTCCACCACCTACAATACCTCCTCGGCCCCTCCCCCGGCCTCGCCCTCGTCCTGAGAACCTTAGGTCAGTGAAACGGTCATTGAGGGATAGTCCCGTCTGCAAAAAAGTAAAATACAGATGTTCTAACTTTTACTGATGCACAGTTTGTTTAATAATATGTCTTATTGGAAAATAATGAAACTTCATTCCTTTGTTACCTACTCACACTTGGCCAATCAAATGCACTGAAACCCAAACTCATCCTCATTACTGAGACCTTTCACATTCTATACGGCTGGTGGCCAAACTCACCTGGTTAGTAGTTGCTTTGTAGTTGAAACGCAAAGGAATGCCCCTGGGTGAAGTATGACTTGCTCCTCCAGATGATCTGCCCCTTAACGCTGCCCCACCCCTCCTTGCCTGATTACCGGTATTTCTGTTCCTGAAAGACAAGTAAACGTTAACAAAAAGGGAGTAATAAATGGTAGTAAAATGTAATAAGGTTCATTCACTAACAGAGCGACAGGTGCAGGTGTAGCATTTGGCAAGGAAACTGTCAGTGTTGAGCCAGATGAAGCTGTTTTTCGACTTTATTGTTCATGTGGGTGTGAGAAAAATAAAAGAATTAGTTTATAGTAAACATGTGAGATTTGAATATGGAGTGATGTCCAAATAATTAAAAACTCACTTTGTTATTGTCTGATATTTTTCTAACTTCTCAGCCCTTCTTGCTGCAGAAAACTGAAGAAGTAAAGACAGGTCACATATCAAAGAGACAAAGACAACTACAGATCAAAAAGCGTTAAAGGTAGGTCAGTCCCACCCTGTTAAATGCAATTTTTTGTTAATGTATGAATAAAGATTTTCCTTCTCACCCCTTGGTCTAATGCAAATGGTCTTCCACCTCTCTGTAAACCTCTCTGTCCTCTTGCTGACATAGCACCCCTACAACAGTAACAACAATAAAACAACAGCATTTAAGGCCCATTTGACACTGCAAGTGTAAGCATTTGTTGCGTCCTATTCACCAAATTGAATATTCTCTACTTAAGAAGTCTGTGTGGTATTGAGTTCTGTTGAACTGTACTAGATGGATATTGACAAAGAGGACAAGATTACTAACCCCCCCCCCCCCCCCCAAAAAAAATTAATTTTATTTGTATCATCTTTATTAGCACCTTATTTTCTACATCTATGATTTATTTGGCCTCAGATACATTTATAATAGATTTTGTCCATATTTTAACATTTTAATTGTGTACCCCTAAATGAAATCCTTTCATGGTCTAAATTCCTTAGAGATGATAAAGCTACAGCTGTGGTACAGTCTTTCATGACAAGCAACATTGACCATTTTAGTCTGGAATGCATGGAAATATTTTCTATTTTTTGCTCATCTCCCTTTCAGTATTTAGACTCCAGATAAATGGCATAGATTCAAAAGCAGTTGATTGGAGGACCGGCTCTTATCCCTTAGGAAAAATTATCCATGGTTTTACTACAGTTAAAACAAAACAAAAATACATGGTTGCTGTAGTAAAACCATGGTTACCACAAAATAATTATGGTTTTTAAAACCTATAGTTAAACCATGTTTACTGTAGTTAAACCATGCTTATAGTAATCAATACACCAAAAAAAAAAAAAAAAAAACATGGTTACTACTCTTTTAACACAAAAAACATGTTTAATTTCATAAGGGACAGTTACACTGTCCAACTTCTGTTCTATGATTAGAAAAAATTGTCTGTAAAATCCAAGCTCATAAATGTAATTATGAATTTACAACCTTCACTCATTTATTTCACGTTGATTGACATGATCTTACGCTTACTTAATTTTCGAAAGAATGTTCTTTACATTTTGAAGGATGATTTTATGTAGAAATCAGTAAATTACAAAATAAAGACTTTAGGAATGTTTTCACAGGCAAGGCAGGGTGACAAGAATTTGAGAATTAAATATAACCTAAACTAGGCCACACCAAAAGATTTTTTAAAATGTTAGAGACCACAAAAATGAAAAAATTGACGATTTAACACTTTTGTTCCTATAGTGTGTGAAGTGCCGCTATGTGGTCATGACAGCACACAATGCACCATCACACAGATTAACTTCACAAACAACCCGAGTCTCTTTCGCTGAGAACACAGGAAATCTCGCGGAGATCTCGCAATGTGTCTCGCGGCCAAACGTGCGTTCACAGTAAACAAACATTGTGAACAACAGCATAAAGAATTAATGCATGAAATGGACTGCTTTTTTTAACATCTCTGAGGTCTATATCACGTTGGAATGTGTGTGCCATGATTAAAGTTGTAATGGTTTCATCAGCTTCATCAGGCAATCGGTTCATTTCACGTTACAATCTACAGCAGAGGTGCCCAACCCTGCTCCTGGAAGGCTACCGTCCTGCAGACTTCAGTATCAACCCAGCACAAACACACCTGTCTGTAATTATCAAGCAACCCTGAACACCTTGATTAGCTGCTTCAGTTGTGTTTGATTGGTTTTGGAGCTAAAATCTACAGGACGGTAGCCCTCCAGGAACAGGGTTGGGCACCCCTGATCTTACAGCGTGTGTGTGCGTTTGTCCTCGGGGTTCCCCCCACACAACAAGATTTCTGATCGTAAATATTTGACATGTTGAAAAGTTACGATTTGCGATCGGAGCGGCCCCGACATGCTTCTGAGATTCAGACGCTACTAACACAAAGGAGAAAATTTGATAAGATAATCGGTTCAACCACATAGACGATTGGGACCTTGTCCTTGCCTAAGATTGTTCGTAAGCAGGAAAATTCTTATTTTGTGGTGTGTACTGGGCTTTAGTCATCTCAGTTTCATAGTTTTTACTAGTTTTATGAATTGTCCCACCACTTATTTTACTTAAAAATTATCTATTTTTTTGTCCCACTATTACTCAATGTTCATCTTGTACATTTTTTTTTTACATTAAACAGAAGGTAGTGTAGAACCTGCTCAAGCCTCTTCCTCTGCCTCTTCCTTGTCCTCTGAAAGTCCCTCTTGATGTAAATGTGGTCTGATCAAACTGTTCACCTGTCTAAAATAAGAAAAAAACAATCTCAGTAAGAACCTAAGCTTTCAATGACTTTAAAGGTGTAATTCACACACAAAAGTAAAATAATGTACTGTGTGACTGTGTAACACAAAATGATACATTAAGGGGGCGTGCACACCAAGGCTTTAAATGCGGCTGAAAGCGGCAGGCAGACACTGACTGTAGGCGCTTGCCAGCTTTTTTTCAGCTGAACATTTTTTAATTTTCTGCCCTCAATGCTGAAAAACTGCAGAGTACCTGCGCTCAGCACAGACGTAACCTGCCAGCTGTCGGCTTTTTTGAAAAACCCCACGCTTCTATTGAAAACAACTGAAGACATATGCCAGCTGCCAGCGTAATGCATGCTACCTTAAGGAAAACTGACACTGCTTTTTGTCCATACAATAACAGTGAATGGTAACTGAAGCTGTCAGACCCTAAAATTAGCATACCATCTCCGATTGTGTTACACAAAAGAAATAAAGTCATACTCATTTTAAAACAACAGTAATCAATACAATTTTATTTTAAGCTGATCTATTCCTTAACAATCTTTCAGACGACACAAACCGTGGCATTAGCAGCAGCTCTGTTCATTGGACTGACGCCACTTCCTCTAGACATCATGCCTCTTCTAGATCCCCTTTGTCCCCTCAAACCTCTAACCCTGCCAGGCCCTGTGGGATAAATCTCAATCAGCAACTTTGTTTATATGTTTATCTTTATAGTTTAAAAAACAGATGAGAGCTTGCCTTGGTACTGCTGTGCTCCGCGTCTGCGTCCCCTCTGCTGCTGTGTTGTCTGGTTGAGCTTTTTCAACACAGCTGCGCATTTACTCCTAGCTCTGTTGGAACCTCTGCCGGCTTTTTGCTCTTGCTTATTTAGCTTTATGATGTCATCTGCAAAAAAAGACAGTAACAGAATCACATGTTTTTGTAAACATCTTTATCAAAGAATGTGTTAGATTATGATCAAATATATAGACATTGTTGCTTATTTGGACTGAGGGAGAAAATAACTGGACAGTAATTTGCACCCAGCAGTGTTTTATGGCTCCTCACGTCTGTGTTTATTTGTTTATCTGTTGAGTGGGTGGGTTTACTATTTAAAGCCACTTTCTGTGTGAGTGTTCTGCATGCAGCTTTGATGACCAAACATCACTGTGTGCTGTATTCAAACAGCTCTCTTCCACTGATACTTCATCACATGGATATGGATGGATGGATGGGGGATGTATGTATGTATGTATGGATACTAGATAGATAGATAGATAGATAGATAGATAGATAGATAGATAGATAGATAGATAGATAGATAGTATACTTTATGTAGTATAATAGATGTGTTTTATAATTTTACCATAGTAAACTAGTATACTACACTACTTACTATAGTTTATCAATACAATACAGTTATAACAACAGAATACTTTAGTAAACAAAGTGAAGTAATTACTATATGCTAGTATACAGTTTACTGCTTTTTACTATAGTAAATACTAGCCTTTTTGGCTAATGGCTATACGTTCGCAGCTCATACAATCATATTTACTATCACGTAATTTGATTTCAATCTCTTCATTGTCCTGCAAGCTAAATTTTGATCTATGCATAAGCACGTTGGCGTTGCTTTGACAGCTGCTGGATCTATCCGACAGCTGACCACTGCTGCTCTAGCACTGTACGTAACTCACATATCCGGTCAAATCATTAAAATAAGAACAATGCAATGTTGACTCGCGATCACTTACCTAAAGACAAGTCGATTTTGTCGGCGCTTGAAGATTGAGGCTCTTGCATTTGTCCCGTAATCTCCATTTGTACTTCATTATCCCCCATTTCTTCTTCCAACGTCGCGACGTAACTTACGCAAAAGTTTCACAGACGTATCAAATATGTGCGCTCGGAAGCTTAAAGTACCCCAAAACACTGAAACAAAAATGACGAAAGAAACTATGAAACGTTTGAAAAGTTATCCGGTTTAAAACTAGTTTCTTGTGGTCTGACCAGTGTTTGTTTCGTTTTGCTGGTGGTTGGTGTGACCCAGCCCAACTGTGAAATGAATTTGACGACCAGTGTGACAAGAGCCCAAAATAGCGCACCTATAGGCAGGTCTTTCCGGTGTATGAGCTTTACTTTAGATAAAAATTTAATTATTTCTGTTTCAAACTTATAACACTTTGTTACCGAATAAAAGTGTTTTATAATATTATATATAATGTAAAAATAGTAACGTGAATGTTTAAATGTTTTTTTTATTTCTTGTTTTTTTTCTAAGTTTTTCTAAATGTTTTTTTTATTTCTTGTTTTTCTAAGTTTTTCGAGATATATGAATTTTTCCCAAAAAATCAAAACGTTGAGTTTCGTGTCCAGTATTAATAACTTAGTTGATCCGCTAGGGTTCGCCTTTGAGCTCAGGGCACATGGCACGTACCCTGGCTGAACCACAAATCAACCACACACTGGGCACCACATCACAAGGAGGAATACTACACGCCCAATAAGCAAAGACTCTCTTGAGTCTCAAAAACATTATACCTGAAATAAAGATAATGAAATTGTATTAAACATTACAAACACCCTTATTTAAAGTGATCTAACCAAAAGTATTAAAGTTCATATTGATAATAGCGAGTTTTCAAAACAAACGTTATTGATCTAATGATTTTTATGAAAAATGAGCAAAAATACAAATTAAACTTTAAGTTTACCTGTCATATATACATTTTCGTTGAGCCTGTCCTCCGCCTCTCTCCAGTAGTAGCCCATCCCCTCCTCATCACCGTCTGTGTCCCTTGCGCATGCGCGGAACGACAGGCAGGCGGCAGCCCCCTATTATTATCGTAAGAATAATTTCTCTTATGAAAATGGCGGCGAGTCAGGGAGGTGTAGGTCCCGCTGCGGCTCTTCAGAGCCAGCATTATCCTAACGTCGCTCACTGGATCCCGAGCGTAATGCAACAGCAGCAGCATCCGCTGCACACCGCCCGCAGTCTGGAGCGCGCTTTGGAGGATGCCGCCTGCTCGGGGATGCTCAACATAAGCGGCAGAAAACTGCGCGAGTACCCGGGGCTTAACTACGATCTGACCGATACTACACTAGCAGGTGGGTCCCTCGGATGTGGGCTAATCTCCCCGCGTGCTCTACTGACCCGCTTTTCGCGATTCTTTCACGGAAGAACAGAGCAAATATTTATAGGCTGAAAAATGCGCGCTTCTGGTGCTGTGCTTTTAGTGTTTTACGCAGATGGATGTTTGGATACTGGTTACAATAGCCTATGCACATGGTGCTTCTACCAGGGATAACCGCTGTTTCACAACTCCAGTGTTTCTCAAAGCTCGCATCCAGTGACAAGCATTATATCTGGTAAAATTAGACCCCAGAAATGCAAGATTGTGTGTTAATAAACAACGTTGATTGGTGTCTTGATTTCTTTTTGCCAAGAACATTTTGATTGAATTAATCTGAAAAATAAAAAAACATGAACAACAGGAGATAATATGCGTCCAGCGTAATTCAGCAGGTTTTAACATTAAGCCTGCTAAGCTACTGTAGAAACCACAAGGCTTCCCATCTCTACTGCCAACACTTGACTAATATTATTCCGTTATAATGTACACAGCAGTTTAACTGGCCATTATGGGAACATTTTAGATTTGCTGCTGGTACGATGGGATAAAGCGTTTTAAACGCTCCGTAAATCCAGAAAGCGGCTGCGCTGTTTTCGGTAATGCCAGACAAAAGATGCGACCGTTCGCCTCTAGAAAATGTCACGCGCCGTTCCTCATACACACACAACGTGCTTTAGTCAAAGTCATTGTAGTGACTATACAATATATACATATGTACTAAATCTTAAATTCCGAAGTCCATTATTAAATTATAGATATTTAAGCAGCTATTTTTTATATGCAACAAACCTAGTGGATAAATAGGACTCTCATTAGTAAACATACATTATTAACACAGTGCTTAAGCTAAGTTAAAATTATTTCTGTAAACAGTGTTAGTAATGAAATCATTTCATCTCTTTCTGAAGTGTATGTAATGGTATAGTCTTGCCGCAGCAAACAGCCATTCAGACGTGAAGCAGACGGTGGGAGGAGGGACAGTAATCCATTCATTCATGCACACTTTACACACAGCATCATGTCTACACTCCCATTCACTTAAACTAATGAATACGTCCTTTATACAAAGTGTGAATTTATCTGTATCAAATTTTTTTGTGGTGAATATCATGTCTTGTGTTTAGGGCGCTCCGACTGTTGACCAGAAAAGCTTGTGGTTGTTTTGGACTCAACACTGGACGTTCATGGGTTTTACTGGCTCTGTGAGGGGAGTCAGCATGCAGATGGCATCCCATACTGGAGGCTAGATAGTTTAGGTCTACTTTGTGTGTGCTTTTGTTTGTGTGTATAAAAGTTTCCGAAAAAGGAAGTAGTTGGATGTGCACCAGACTGCGCACCTAATGCTGCCTGTATTTAAGGGGAAGTGACTTTATGACATAGAATTTGTGTCGCTGACTCATGTGCAGATTTGTGACTGTGTTTTTACTTGGTTCCTTGTTGTGAGAAGATAAGAAGAGATTGTTTGTGTGCTTGTTAGTTTTTGTGTGTATTTGTCAGTTTAACCAGGATGGTGTATATTACCATAGTAAGCATCTGTTTGGTGTATCTGTTTGTGCTCCAGTGACCCACTTGGCAAGCCAGGCTATTATTGGCTAATGATTCAGTATGGCCTATGGGGGACAAATGTTTGGTCACAAACTTAACACTGGTGTACGAGGATTGAGGAAACCCCCTAAATGTTAAGTGTGACAAAAGCTGAGAATGGGAACTTTGAGCTTTCTGTTCTTCCATCTCTGCTCTTTCTTTATTGGTTGTTTCTGAGTTAAGTTATACTGAAAAAGTTAGGATTACAGTAATTGAGACAGTAAAACATGGTAAGTTACTGTCGTAAGGTATAAAAATTATCTAGCTAAAATGATGTACACACTGTCAGAAAAAAATGGTACATATTATTTGTACCAAATGCATACATACAGGACATATAATGACCGTTTTAAAGGGTACTGCCCTTTCTGACAGTGCAATGATTGACCGGATGAAAGAGGGATGGGTTTAATAGTGACCACCTTGCACATTTCTTGCACTAATCTTAAGAAAAAGTTCATTAAAAAATTAAAACTCTTTCATAATTTACTTCATGGACGCTTCATGCCCTAACATGTAGATATATGACTTTCTTTAAATGAACAAAACCCAAAAAATCACCACAAAAAGTAAAATAAATTGGCTTTAATATACACAGACACACAAAGATAAATAGCTAAATATGTTTCCATGGAAAATTATTTTTTGTTGATATATGTAGTTTTTATATGCATTTAGTTGTATTGTGCATTACATAAAATACTTAAAATGGTTTACATTAGGACAGGAACGTTTGTGGTTATGCATGTGCATGAATTATGCATCTATTCGTGCACGTCATGTTAGCTTTTAGGACCCCTGTATTAAAGGCCAATGCAGGTCAGAGCTTCTTATACTAACCAAGTGATACATCATCTGTCAAGTAGTAGGTACAATGTTTCAGATGTGGTTTAGTGTGTGTGAGGGCTAACATGCGAAACATTACATCTTTTTCTGTATAGAATCTCTATGCAAAACCCCTGGGGTCATGACATCATTGAATTTTAGAGGAAGTGGTCATATAATGAAGGGGTAATATTTGTTACAGGAAGTGCCTGCGCTATTAATACCTGTGGCTGTGTTTATTTTCACTTTTATCTCTTTTAAGGTTACCTATTATATGCCCCCTTTTACAGGATGTAATACAAGTCTCAGATGTCCAAGAATGTGTCTGTGAAGTTTCTGCTTAAAATATCCCACGGATATTTTAATACCATGCTCTAAATTCTCAATTTTTGCATATCCTTTAACATGTAAAAGTTAGTTTAATGTAATAGCTATTAGCTAATATGATTAACAAAATAAAATTAAAGGTCAGGAAAAAAGTCTCTTAGTTCTTAAAAAAAAAAAAAAATATTTTGTGCAAAACATACAACATTCAGTTAAGCAGAAAACTAAACAACAAAACAAAACAGACAACAAAAACAAAACAGCAATTGTGGTGATGGTATTGTTATGAAGCAATGATAAGCAAAATAATAATAATAATAATACCAATAAATTAAACTGATAATAATACAGATGATGATATTGTTATGAAGCAATGATAATAAGCAAAATAATAGTAAAAAGAATAATAATAAAATTAAATAATAATAATAAATTAAATGGATAATAATACATATTTATGTAATAATAATAATTATAATATGTATATATTATTTAATAATGCAATAATGGTAAGATTGTTATGATTACAGGAATAATTTTAATGCCCATAATAATAATAAATAATAACGAGTATTATTAATAGTAATAATACTAAAAAATATATAGAATATTATATAAAAGGATGGTGATGATATTAATAATTTGTAAAAAAAAAAAACGCAACAGTAATATCAATAACAAAACACATACCCAACACATACCACACCAATCAAAACCTCTGGGTCAGTGTACGTTCCTTTTTTTTCTTTCTCTTGTCTTTTAGTTCTGAGAGCAAGTGCCCTACAATGCTCATAAACCAGAGGACCTCTATTGCTGGGATATCTCACTGCATTCAAACTGTTGTCATGAGCTGTCCGTATCATGAGAACTGTTGATAACCTGTCCACAACACTGGATATATTTTGCAATAGAGCAAAAGTTTAGCTGCAAATTACATATGTACAAATTCCAGGAATTAATAAAACTATTATCAGCATCCTTCTTCCATTTCCACCCCTGTACAGGATACTATATTTACATTTATGCATTTAGCAGATGCTATTATCCAAAGTGAATCACTGCAAATGGTTTTACATTTTAAAACTCTGTGTTCCCGGATACACTTTATATACATTACTGCTGTATATGTTTGCTTTATTGAATTTCAAGATCAATTACATAACTTTATTATGTGTCTTTAACACATTTTGGTTTTGCTTGAGATTCTCTCTTTGTTGTCTTAACTCTTGAGATTATGTTGGAGAAACCACACGCGTGCATTTTAGTTTTTTGACAAGATCATAAGGAGTGTGTGATGCACTGTTCTGTCATGCTGTGATGCTGGTGAATGATCTCAGCTTCAGCGCGGATAGTGACAAGCTCCCTGATCTCTGCTTGAGTATAGTTTGCCAACATTACTTAAGTTTTGAATGTTAATCTTTGCATGTGTCAAAGAGCTGAACCATAACTTCTGGTTGCAATGACACGCGTGACTTCACTATGGCACGCCCCTTACGGCATTGTTTCTGCGTCTTGTTCACACAGAATGCCTTTTGTGAATGTAACGACAATGTTACTAGGTCCCCTTTACGGGAGCTATCCAAAAACATTTATGGAATGTGTTTGTGTTCACACAGAAGCCTCTCTGCCAATTTTACGGAAATTTTCTGGGACCAAAGTGCTGTGTGAATGGGGTTAGGGAGAGACCACAGCTGTAGTCGGGAGACCTTTCTGTCCTTCACAGATGAGCACACACATTACCACACATACACACAACACTCTCCAGAGACTGAGGTAATAACATGATCTGACACGTTGGTCCCATCTGTAAGGTGTCAACTCTGGTGCACAGCATCATGGTCTTTGTAGATTGGGTGACAAATCAGTGTATGGTTAATAAATGGACACACAGATTGATGGAGTGGGTTATACTAAATGCATTTAGTTGTATGTATAGGCCATTTAAAAGTTGACAGTGAGATTTACATTTAAAACAGATATTTTTTTAATGCTGTTGTGTGTCTGCTTTTAAAAAGGCCTGTGATTTGAAGTTTGTTTTCAGCTGTTCCTGTGCTGAGGCTTTAAAATGAAGTGAAACTAATAAAGTTTGAGTCAGCTGTTCTTTTAAAGTCTTTCATTTAAAGAGTGAGTGCAAGCTTTTGAGTGCAAGCCTATGTGGATAGGGGACAGTCTAGGATCAAGGCTACCGTCCCTAGTGTGTGAATACCTTAAAAATCTCTGAGCTGACTTTGTATCTTTTTAATATGTAGTGAAGGACCCACTTCTTAGATATACATACACAGGAAAGATAAACAGGAAGTGTGCTTTACCCTCCCGCTCTATAGGTGGCACTGAGAGGCTGGTTTGCCAACTGCCACCACACCACAAGAAGATCACACTCATGTTTGGCCATAGATATGTACACTAGATGTTGCCTTGGCTACGGCAGTTCATTGGACCGAATGCGTCAACTAGAGAGCCGCCATCTTGAAACAGGGGAACCCCGCATCAGTGTCATTGTAGGCAATGGTGTAACAGAAATAAAATCACCATAAATCGTCACGAACGTGATTTTCTTGGTTTTCTTATGGTTCGTTTCAACAGTCAGACATGTATTTAGCATTAAGTCCAGAAAATAATTAAAGTTTGGATTTTATGAAAATTAACTTTTTCTAACTATAATGTGTAGTGCTATTATCCCTAACATCCATACGCAGCACAAAAGTCCGGCATCGTCCATGAATTCGAAGTTCAGGCGGAGATAGCAGCTTTACCTAGCTACTTCCTATGACAAGACCCCTGTTCTAAGATGGTGGCGGTTTTGACGCATGCTTAGAGCCCCAAGGCGACATCTAGTGTATATATCTATGATGTTTGGCAATATTGTGGAGAAAGGTGATACAACTATAACCAATATCTTGTGAAATCTCACCGGATGAGCACTGTTTTCTTCTTAATCCTACACCCAAACCTAACCCTAAACCCAATTTTTTTTTTTTTGTCCGTAGCTGTATCCCATCTAGCCAAAACTGTTTGGCAGAGGCTCTGCATTAATGCTAATTAGTTTGTAGATAACTTTCAATATCTTGCAAAAAATGATTGATTGGTGTCAATTAGGGGTGGGCTGTATGACCAAAAATCCATTTCACGGAATGAGTCATTTTATTACAGTGGTATATTTCATGGTATACATGTTTTTCAGTTTATATAGTTTTTTTTTTTGGAATATAAAAATTTGCAGACATTTGCCACTCACTCTAGCTTTTAACTTGCTCACCGCAGTTTTAAAATATGAGACAGTTAAAGTAAAAATGGCAAGAAAATAACAACAGATTAAGTCTTGATAGACAGAATCTTGTTTTTAATTGAGTTATTCATTTTATAGACTATTGTATGAATATATGCACAAACCTACAGGCAGAATAAATACCTGTTTATGAGGGACGGAGCTCTAGATATAGATATTATAAATATGTCAGGTGCTTTGATGTGATAACCATGAAGTCTGTTTTAAGGTCTTGATGCACATTACTTTCTGTTAGACCTAAACCATTGTTGCATCTCTTTCTCGTCTTTCTGATCAAAGATGTTTGTACTATAAGCAAATGTCATGTCAAACTACATCGCTCCAGCAGTACACGTCTCACTGATATAAACAGGTTTTTTTGAGTGCTGTCTTAGCTTGCTTAAAGTTCAGAAAACTTTAAAACTATTAGCATTGTGTGCGAGAAAAGCTTTCTTAATTTGGCAACGCAGCCGCCTGTGGGCGTCCCGAGAAACCTTATGCGAGAGACTGCTGCTGCTTTTGCACAGAGAGAGAGACCTACGGTGGATTCACTGGTGCTTTATGAAATTACACAAATAACTCATAAAACAATCCACTCATAACAAATGAACATGTTTCTCCGTCACACTCAGTCTAACATGCGGGAGTGTAGCGTTTTATTTCACTGTAACAGAATATACTGTGATACCACTTAACCCTAGTGTCAAAATGTCACCAGAAATCGTGGGGATATCTTTTGTATTTGATATATCTGCTTTTTGAACTCTCAAAGTGGCAAATCTGTTGACTTGCATTATATAAGTCAAAGAGCACTGGGTTTTTGCAACATATACTGTTCTAAAAGAAAAAAAATGTCACCAAAATATTATAGGGACTGGGGAACTATCTCTTTAACTAAGCATGCAAAGGAGAGATATTATTAGATGCAAACAGTTGTCTTGTACTTGTCCACCTTGGGAAATTTTTAATGCATCATTAAATGCTACCTGGTGCTTTGTCATTTTAGCTTTACTATATTTGATTGCATAAGTCTCAGTTTTGGTACAGTTGCGCTACAAGAACAGTATACTAAGCTGTTAGTGTACTGAGAGCTGTAGTTTTGTCCTGTAATATATCATAATACAAATACGGTATAAACATAGGGCATACACTTTCATGCACACACAGGC
Organism: Paramisgurnus dabryanus; assembly: GCF_030506205.2. Taxonomy (NCBI): domain Eukaryota; kingdom Metazoa; phylum Chordata; class Actinopteri; order Cypriniformes; family Cobitidae; genus Paramisgurnus; species Paramisgurnus dabryanus. Next base: position 14,787,662 of record NC_133341.1, read on the forward strand.
TTCTATACTGTACATCAGAAAACTATTGCCATAGATTGAGAAAAGACAGAGATCTGGACCAGTGGCTTTTACTGCTTTTGCTTAAGGACTCAGATTTTACCTAGCTTTAATTGGCGAATCAGTGATTTTTCACCTTACATTTATGATTTTTAAGGATAAGGTCATGACTTGCCAACTGTCATTGTTGCAATCTGTTTACATTTGGCCAGCATGTATTAATGTCACAAATGAATTGGTGACAAAATACTGCAGTTTGTTGGACATCAACAACAAAAAGGGAAAAGTGTTCCATTTAAAGACTTTAAAAAATTTAAATATTATAATATTTTTACATTCTAATAATGCATGATTAATTATATGTTTAATACGTTGTTTTAGCATTCAATGTCAGAATAGATGTAACACCCATTATGTGCCTGCGTCCGAAATCTCAAACTGTGACAGTAGATACTGAATTAGATGACCGTAGGTATTATATAGTGTGAATATGGATTGTATGAATTAATTTGGATGTATTACATCCGCCATGTTGATACATCACGTGATAATAACAAATTATGTCAACAAGTTGTCCATCAAATTAACACTTGAAGAGTTTTGTTGCAAAACGAGATAAATCCGTTTTTAACATTTTTGTAAACATTTATTATGTTATCATGTTATTATTTTGTTTTATGGTGCTTCTTAGCTGTATTTTTTTAGTTATGAAGGTTTAAATCAAACCAAACCAAACCCTTTTAAAGGGGGGGGGGGGGTTCAATGGTATTTCATGCATTCTGACTAATTAACACAGTTATAGAGTTGTTTCCTCATGCTAAACGTAGGCAAAGTGTCAAAAAAGCAGTTGGACGTGTTACAGAGTATTTCTGTGCCGAATGCACTTCGCCAGGGTTCGTAGAAGTTTCAGAAAGTTCTTTTCGATTACAGGTCCCACTGACGTTTCAGGGGTTTTCTATACGTATCACTTCTTTATATGGGCACTTCCCCCGGAAAACCCCGCCCACCCGTCAATCAGCGGGAGACACTAGAGCTTGCAAACATCTTATCACACCACTCAGCTTTGTTTGATTTCAAAACTTAACAATGGCACGAATGAAGAAGTGTGTTTTTGGATGTTAGGAAAAGAAATCCAGCCTTATGAAAACAATGGATATAGTTTATTATCCGGGGTAGCAGCGGAGTTTTGCGTGTGTGTTTGATGCACTGGATTTTCCCAACCGGGTCATGACGAGTTGCACGCGGTAAGTAAGACTTCTGTCTTATGTTGTAAATATGCGCGTGCATATTATATAAATGACACGAACATGTAGTGAATCATAAGTTATAAGTGTTGTATAGTGTTGCATGACTCGTACTCGCTCCACCCGCGGTAGTAACTCCTCCTTCTTCATTGTTTCGTACGTTATCGGAAATATTTGGTAAAGCTAATCTTTCTTTTATAAATCTGATTAAACTAAAGACTTTTCGGAGATATAAAGGATGTCATACTACTCTATAGGTACTCCAGATTAACATCAGAAATGCAGAAACAGCGTGTGTTACGTGAGCTTTAATACTATGAAAAAAAGGTTTTGAATACTTTGAATTTGGACATACTACTACTAGTCTCGCATACTTCTTTTTGCCTACTATATAGTATGGACACAGCCTGTGTCTCAACCCACCAGTTCACTGTAACTGATCTGGAAACTAATCTACAGTGACAGCCAGGTTCAGTCAGTTTGTGTGTATGTGTGGTTGTGTCTTGGTCCCATTCTTATCCTGAGAGGGTGCTGATGTGTCCCTCCTTACAACTAGAGGACAACAAAACGATAACCCTTCTTTACTAGTGATAAAAACAAGTCTTTTAAATGATAAGTAACTGCCTTTTAACATTATTGCAATGAAATTCTCATATTGAATGTGAAACATAGTATCACTGTATGTGCATTTATAACATATATTTTGATTCTCCTTTGCTTTTCTTGTGACTATCACATTTATTTATTTTTATCTTCTTACACAGACTTAGAAAAATAGACTATAGAAGAAATCTTGCATTCACAGACTTTTTTCATTTAGAAACGACCAGAATTTTTTAATCTATTTTTCAAAAGCATGTCTTTGCTTGTGCACTCCACATATGAGATATGTTACTGTGGCATTCTGTGATTATTTTATGTTAATAGAGAGGGATTTTCTTTTATAGGTTGTTTTAGAATTTGATGTGTCAAATACAGAGTCCTTTAAATCAGACTTAAATCAGTCTCTGTGTTTCTGTCTGTGTCCCTTAAACACTCAGTCCTCAGTTTGAATATAATTGGATAGATTGACTGTTATATAATATTCATTCAGTTTAACAAAATGAGTTCAGATAGAGAAGAAGAAACAGCCTAAAAGAAAATGAGATGAATACATAAAAATATATATGGATTTCTGAGATTTAGGGTAAGAGAGATGACGGCACATGCTTTCAGACGCAGCTAGTTTATGAGGATTCTTGTTCGGATGTATTAATATATTCAATACATCAGTTACACATACTACCAACAAACTGTAAAGCAGTACTTGAAACTTTTCTCAGACTTGTATCTTTCTATGTGTGTGTGTGTGTTTCTGCACCAATACACATTTTCTAACAAGCTGTATGAGATGCTGAGGGAAACAAAGTTGGTGAGAGTTATGATTTTTGTGGATGTCTTTACTTCTTAACTAATGAATGAATACCAACAGTTTAAAAAGCCATGGTTAGTTAGTTATTTCTTAAAAGTTTATTTGTGTTTTTATAGCCCATGTGTTTCTCAGTTCTATTAACTGGAGGTAATTAGCTTGAATCAGAATGGAAGTGGATGTGAAAGTGTATGTGACAGAGAAACTTAACAACATTGGTTATTTTAGACCAATTCTCTAGTTTAGAATATTTAGGTTATTTATAGGGCTGGGCGATTTGTCCCCATAAAAAAATCTGAGATTTTTTTATAAAAAACTCGATTTACGATTCAAATCGATTTTTTTTCCCCGACCCCATTTAAAACAAAATAATTGCAAACTGTATATATTTTTAAAATATATATTTATTATATTTAATTAAAATGCATCAACAAAAAATTGGGAAGGAATGAAGATTGGGGAATGCAAAATGTATGTCGGTGTTTCCCACAGATCTGAAATTTACTTGTGGTGGTAGCTGGTGAAAAGGGCAATCATTATAATCCACCGACAAAAAATGGTCTACTATACATGTGACACAGAACTAATAATGTGTGACACAACACAATACTTTGAATTATTGAACATTAATATTAATTTCACATTACAGTTCATTAATCTAACCACCCCAAACTTTCTTTGTCATGAACAAAGCTGACACTGTTTGTCAAAGCACCACGAAAACACTTTCTGTTTTTGCACTGGTATATGAAGCAATTTGACGACCCCTTTTATCAAACTCAATATATACAATACTATGTATAGTATATTAAAAGACAGTGCAGGTCTATAGATTATAAATGTGACTGATGTTATAATGGTAATAATTTCTAGAGATAGGCACTTTTACTGCTTCTGCTTTCTATTTCTCTTTTGCCGATTAAAAAAGCTTAATCCACTCATTATTTCAGATTTAAAAGTTTACTTGCTGTCCTGATGACAGACTTTACATTACAGCTTAGCGTTTTTTTATATCCTGAGTCAGCTTTAGCTTTGCTCGTTCAGTGCAATGGGCTTGACATTAGCACTGCTTTTTGCTACAATCTCTGTGCAAACTTTTTAGATTTTAGAAAAGATATGGTCTATTAATAGTATAGATTAGATTATAAAAAAATGGATTAAAGAAAATGCAGCGCGTGGGCGCAACAAGAGCCAGTTGTCATCACCATAGAAACCGGAGGCACGCTGAAACTTCACTCGAGCTTTAGGTAGCGCTCACGGCAGTTCTCCGGTCGAATCGGGTTTTACACACAATATTAATCATACTTGGGACTCAAAGTAATAAACTAGGACCGACCCGGACCAGACTGACCATTTCTAATATAAACCCGGAACCGTACGGGTCCTCTCAGGGAAGAAAGACCTCTAATGGTAAAACTCTGCTCAAGTTCAGAAACATAAAGGATACAATGTGACACTGAGCTTGCTTCGCGTCGCACCCAATTCATTGAGAAACGAAGAGCACGTGAACGGACACTCAACGGGAGAGACACAACGTGCTTGCACGCAAAATGAAGCCAACTTGGATGCTATAAACACATATGCACATAAGCATATGCGACCATTTTGGTCGCAGTGTAGTTCCCTGGCTGCTCAGTTACCTCAGTATGTGCTGCAGTTGATCCAGTTTGCCGCGCTGGATGATGAGTTTATGATGCGCTGGATAATGAGTTTATGACGCGTGCATCTTCACGGGCTCTCTCAACAAAACACGGGTCATCCAGTCGAGTTCAGAAAAGACGGAAATTCGTAAAGTGATTTTTTTCCTGGGCGGGTCCATGTATGCCCAGTAGAGCCTATGTTTGGGAAACACTGTATGTACTGCTCTATACTGCAGAGGGGGAGAAAAAAAATCTAAAAAAATCGATTTTTTAAAAATATGAATCGATTTGACCTGCCAACTCGATTTTAAAATCAAATCGATTTTTTTCCCAGCCCTAGTTATTTATTAAGGGAAACCATAATATGACACTCAACTAATGATCGTTTTTATGGCTTCAACTAATTGCCTGTGTCTCTTTTCCAGCCAAAAACAATAATCAGGCCTGTTTTTTGTTGCTTTTTGGTAGGAATGGGACCAATGATAATTTAGGCAGGGCCTTTTAATATTATTGCAATGAAATCGCAATATCTGAATCACTGGCCCGACTGGAGCTTTTGGGAAACCTGTTTGATAGTGAATTCTTTAGTGGTGCAGAATTACTTAAAAAGGTCATGAAATACTAAACAACATTTTCTGAGATGTTAACAGGGATGGTTTTGTGTGCTATCATAGTGGACAATGTTAGCAACTGTTCATTTTTACAGTAGGAGAAAAGTAGGTAAATAGGAGCTTATTTCCTCTTCCAGGTTTAAAAATATACATTGTTGTAAAAGTCAAAATTTAGTTTAGTAATGTAAAATGTGAGTGCATCCCGACACTAACATGTATGCTAGTTGAGAGAGGCGTTCAGGTGTTTCTGTGGTGAAACAGTGTAAATATACGTTGAATGATTTTCACCGCGATGCTGTTAGGGCTAGACTCGCCCAACCAGTACTAAGTAGTAGTCGAAATTAGATTTAGTATCTCTTTCAATGCACTCAAAAGGTCTATACTTTTCCATAAAAAAAACTAAACATACTTTTAGGCCATAGTATAAGTAGGCAAATTGGGATGCATGCTCAGTCTTTCTTCGTGCGTCTGCTTTGCCTTCAACTATGATTTTGATTGAGAAAGCGATATTTAACTGGTGTAAAGATGCCAAAATTGGGCTTATGTGGTCATACTTCTTAGATCGAGTAAGCAATCTTGAAGCTGCGTTTGAACCAGCTGAAGCTTGTTTACTTGATTTGCGTGACATCCCCCGAGTAACGAGTTACAAAAATCTATTCTTGAGGTCATAAAAGCATAGATAAGCTACTCTGCATCTGAGGCAGACAGCATATAGTGTATTTTTGAGATAGTTTTGAGATAGAAGAATGTTATGCAGCAGACGTTGGAGATATGACTCTCGAAAGATAGATTGCTGTCGAACACCACACCTAAGTTTTTAACCATGGAAGATGGCACCACAGTGCAGCTATCTGTGGGCAACTTGTAATCTGACATATTTTGTCTGGAGCAATTCGTTTCAATAAGAAGTATCTCTGTCTTATTGGAGTTTAGCATAAGGAAGTTATTTGGCATCCAGTTATTAATATCGCTAATACAGTCTGTTAGCTTTGAAAACTGGTGCGTTTCGCCAGGATGTGAGGAGATGTAAAGCTGGGTATTATCTGCATAGCAGTGAAAACTTATGTTTCCTGATAAATTCTCCTAGAGGTAACATATCATGGCTCCAGAATAACATTTGAGAGGGGTGGCACTGGCCCCACCAAATTGTACAATTGGTGGCATTGGGCCTCAATTTGGTGGCACCAGTCACTGGGTGGTGTACAAAACAAAAAAGAACACTAAAACTAAGTCCAAACATGTTCAATGCATTAATAAATGTATTACAAATAAAGATAATTTTCTTCTTTATATACATAAATATTTTTTTTTACTTTTCCATACTCTTAACATATATTTGCCTTAATGTAAACCATAATCCAATCAACTTTTTCTTTGTAAAAGCTTTAGGCTACTTTAACACAAACTTGAGTTAAGAAATCACATTCTTGTGCTGTAATCACTACAAAATGTCTCCATGCAGTCTGAAGATATCATTTGGCCAGGACTTATAATTTGCCTATTTATCTAATCTAAGGTACTGAGCACACTGTTATACATCTTTTCTGACGTCTAGCGCAAACACACAATGTACATCGCTATCTTTAGGCTTTCATTGATAAAATTAAAGCGTCTGATCTCCTTGTCTTTCATTAGTTTCATTTAGTGAGCGTGTGAAATTTGCGTGATCTTATTTCATCAATTGCGCTGAAATATCAGAGAAACCTCTTACAAATTCATGTACAAAACACTGTGTAGCATGTTTAATTAAAACACAAGCAGGGGACTCTGACACAATATTTGTTTGTGGCAATTTAAACCCGTCATTACTCCCACTCACGTTTAAATGACAGCAGAGGGACTCGCCCACAGTCTCCACAGACCACCCCCTCAAAGTAATCAGGACAGAAGTGGTCAAAAGTGGACAAAAAAGACCTGGTATTTAAATACCAGGTGTAAATTGCTGGCCACGCTTCAGACCAGCCTTCTGTCAAGCGTAAACGCTTTTTCCCCATGTGAATGTATCTTCATAGGTGGTGATATGCACCTGAGTTATGATAGAAAGCCGGGGAGGGGCAGCAACAAGGGAGAGTGACTGGATGCCCCGTAGACATAATCGCCTGCACATGATATTAATAAAATTATATTTAAATTTTGCAGTCGCATGGGCAGGAAAAATACTTGCAAAATGCGACTATTTACTCACAGTCTAGAGCCCGGCATATATAACGAGAACAGGATAGGACCTAGAACTGATCCCTGCGGTATGTCGTATTTAACCGGGGAATGATATGACTCTTCCTCATTTACATAAACTAAGTGATAGCAGTTGGTTAGATACGATTGAAACCAGACTAACGTCTGACCACTGATGCCAATATAGTTTTTTGTAGTCTGTTAAGTAAGATTGTGTGATCTATTGTGTCAAAGGCTGCACTAAGGTCTAGTAATATAAGAATTGATCGGATGTTAAAAGGAGGTAATTTGTAACTCTAAGCAGTGCTGTCTCTGTGCTATAGTGGGGCCTAAATCCTGATTGGAACTTTTCATACAAACTACTAAGAATGTGCATAGGTGGCTTGCCACTACTTTTTCTGATATTTTAGCTAGAAAAGGGAAAATTGAGATTGGTCTAAAATTATTAAGAAGGGTTTCATGTCGGGAGGCAACTTTTATTTAACGTTGGGTTGTTGCGTTTTTCCAAAAAAGTTTATCCCTCTGAAAACATTTTTTTTTTCTCTTAAAAGCGCATATGTTAGGGAAAGGATTTGTTCAGTCTGTACAATGTCTATGGAAAAATTATGTCTATGGAAAATTCCCATAAACATAAAAACACTGTGTATGTGTATGCGTCAGAAACACAAGCCTTTCGCCTCATGAAGACATTAAGAAAGTCTGCTGATGGTCTGGCTATGATGACTTTAAGTCCCTGCATTAAAAACGCATTGATTTCTCATATAACTGTGTGTGTGCGTTTTGTAGGGTGAAGATCTTGCCCCTTCTGTTAAGCAGCTGTGCCTCAGTGCTGTTAGTATTGTTTAGCGATGAAAGGGGGATCACAAAGAGGCAGAAATAAATTAAGTGATCAAAGCTGATAGCTATCAAACAATCTGATACCACACACACAGAGACAAGCAAAAAGAAAGTATGAAAGAGAATAATTTTACTCAAGTCAGCTCTCTATGGTTTTTTGAGGCAAAGATATAGTGTGGTACATGCACGCATGTACGCACGCACACACACACACTGACTGTGCTGATATTAGAAATGTCGTGTCTAGAAGAATCCCCATCAGTTCATCCCTCTATCGCTTCCTCTTTTACTCCCTCTCTCCCTGTCAACAGTCATTCAATCACACGGACATACAAACAAATCTGTTAAACCACCTATCCCACATCATGAAGTGCTAATGCTGGCTCTTTCCTTTTCTAAGTTCTCAACGTTTTACTATTTGAACCAGAATCAGATTCAGCTTTATTTGCCAAGTGTGGTACACACAAGGAGTTTGTTTTGGTTACAGCTCTAAACAAAGTATATACATAAACAAAAAATAAGGAAGTTAAATGTGTAGACTAAAGGTAAAGATAAAAATATAAATATTACACATTGTGCAGTTGAGTATACAAAGGTGCCATTGAGAGATGTTCCTCATATTACAATTGTGTACTCTGTTCAGTTTTATAGCCATAGGAAATATACATGAAAAAAATTATGTTAACCGCCCGTTGGAGATCGGGCAGGGGCAGACCAATAGACCAATAATCCTCTCAGCTGTTTTCGTTCTTTGCAGTGTACTTACAGTATGTCTTATGATTTGGTGGCTGAACCAAACCAGACTGTAATAGATGTACACAAGACTGACTCAATCACAGCGATGTTTCGTCACCTCCTGGGTAGATTGAACTTCCTCAGTTGACGTGGGAATTATAACCTCTGCCGAGCTTTTTTGAAGATGGAGTTTATGTGGGTCTCCCACTTCAGGTCCTGTTAGATGGTGGTGCCCAAAAACCACAGCTGTCACAGTGCTGTTGTGAATGGTGAGGGGAGGGAGAGTTGGAGGTGCACATTTGACACAGTAATGTTAGCTCAGTGTAGTTTTTGATACGCTTAATCTATGATTTGAACTAAGGTAATCTACTTGTTGTTAATTTTAATTGTTATCAGAAATAAACTACTCTAAAATGACTCGATTTTTTGCGGAAGTTACGCTTGTTCCACGAAAGTCGGTTGTTTGTTGTTACTGCTGAAACCGACTGTAGGCGGAGTTTTTTTGGGAATGCAGGTTATATACGTAATAAATGAAAGTATTAAAAGCTTAATTTATCAATTTTATGAATTAAATGTGAAGTGGTACACAAATGATGTAAAGGTCTCATTGTGTGTTTGTGTTGCGTTGCTGAATCAGCATAACTGTGTTTCTAACTCTTATCAGCAAACTGAAGGTTGTACAGGAGGAATGTTATAGGTGGAGTCAGCACAGTTTGGGTTTGCAGTTTCCAGGCAATACAAGTTCAGGTTGATAACCATTCCTGCAAAGTCCATTTTGGACTTTTTTGGGTTTCTCTCCTTTTATTGGCTGAAAAGTGACAAGCCCCTAACTATGAATACATTTTATTGGCTAAAATTTTGGACTCAATCTTTTAAATTACATTTATGAACTCAAAATCATTCTGGCATTTATCAGTTCTCATGCTGCTTTAGTTTGTGTGGTCAGTGTCACACCCATTTATATCACTCTAATACACACATGCACAGACCTGCTTTCTTTTTGTTAAAGAGGATGTGGATGTGAGCTACAGAGGAAGTTAGCAATACGCCATTCGTTCTCCATTTATGTCTGCTTCCATGGCAACACCATGGCAAAAGCAGCCCAGTTCTGATTTTTTTACTTGTTTCTGTTCTAGTGGGTTGATTGTCTGAACTTGACATAAATATCAGGATGAGGGCAAACTGGATTTAATACAATACTTTGGATTCAATACTTTGAAGATGGTGGTATCCTGATCATGTACCCACATGCATGCATTCCATCGCTCAACCAAACACTTAGATGACTGTGAAAATGAACAAATTATTACTTTTTTGTTTTATAATACATTCAATTAATTAAATAAAAGCAGGTAATGTGTTTGTTTATAGTTAATTCAATATAACAAAACAACATTTTCATTTGAAATTCTTTGGGTTCTTGCAGTGTTTTGCAGTCTTTACTGTTGTTGAACAGTAATAAAGGCAGACAATGAAAGGATATGAGATTTGATGTGTTGATTTGGAATCAGAATCAAGATAGGGCGTAATGTATAAATAGTAGGGTTGGCCAATGGGGTTGTTGCTATCAAGTACAAACCATTTACTGACCACCAAATTGCTTGTTTACTACAAGACATTATGCAGTTTTTGTAGGAAACCTTAGCCTTTGGCTCTTTAGGAAAAGTGTTTTGATTTACAGATAAGAGTCAGTTGTTGGGATGCTTAACGATTAATCGCGATTAATCGTTAGCAGAATAAAAGTTTTTGTTTACATCATATATGTGTGTGAACTGTGTATAATAACTTTGTATAAATAAATGTACACACATGCATGTATATGTTTTAGAAATGTTTACATGTGTATATACATTTGTATATTTATGTATAATTTATATTATATATAAATATAAATACTTAATATATTTTAAAAAATCTTAAAATTATACATGAATGTGTTCAAATGTATATATATATACATATTTATTATACACAGTTTACACACATATGTGATGTAAACAAAAACTTTTATTCTGCTAACGATTAATCGTGATTAATTGTTTAGCATCCCTAGTTGGGATAAAGAATTGCTCACCAAAGAAAAGTCTCCAATACAACGCTATTACACAGAGCTACAGCCATGAAAAAAATTAAGAGACGATTTTCAGTTTTTCTAAGTTTTTTTTACTACTATGGTATTTGTTTAGTTAAAATAGAGATGCACCGATATGACATTTTTTTTTCTTCCTCCGATACTGATAGTCGATTATTCAGACTGATATCAGTTGATCCCGATAGTTTGATGGTTATACATTTCATTGCATTTTCCTGTTTTCTTTTGATTGACAGGATATTTTGGACTGAAATGGTCACTCACAACATGTTAAAATGATGATTAAAGGCAAAACTGGAATGGTCTCTTAACTTTTTCCATGGCTGTACCCCGCCCAAACCCTGAACAATCTGAAAACCTGTATTGTTTCTGGACAGATGTTGTTAGCTGCTGAAATGTGAAACATAATTTGTCATAATAATTCGTAAAAATCACTAAGCAACCGTAAACAGGACAGCGCAACGCGGTATTAATTCATTTATTAAGATGCAAAAATATGTCATCTAAAAAAGCAAGAGAATGATTGCTTTTGGCATTAAATGACAATATTTTGTCAGAAGAAGAGTTTTTACTATTGTATGATGTAAATAAGTCTAAAAACCTAGATTTAAGCAATACTGAAAATGTTGAATACTTAAAAATCTTTAGAATTTGCTTAAATTTAAAACATTCGAACACATATTATATAAAAGACTGGTACAATCATAAACTGATGCAATTACAATGTCATATGCCATAAAACATAATATTTATTTACATAATCTCTCACGTTGTAGCGACTACGGCAAATCAGCTGTTCTCCCGTAGTAGACCGTTACAGTAGAACGTCGCAAAGTAGCAGTTAAATTCGCGCATGCGCAATACAACCCCAGAATGCCGTTGCCGTTCCACCAGAGGCTGTTGCTTAAAGTCCCTATTGTCCTATCGTCAGCCTGTGGGATCGCTATACACAATAGTATTGGGGGACGGGGCAGTAGTTTACTAATTTAATGAATTACAAAAGGGCAACACTGTCATGACCGAAACCTTCTTAAAATTGAGGCCATTATACCGTCAACACACGTGGTTTTAAACCCATGCACGCCTAACAACCTCTTTAGTGCCACGAAATGTAAGAGCTGTGCGTATTACAAGTTCAGGTGCGAGTCATGCGCTTTACAAATTCAGGTGCAAGAAGTCGTCAATGTTGTGCGCTTTCAGGTCTGAGCAAAAGTCCAAGATGCGCGCATTACAATATCAAATTTAAAAAGGAATCCAAGCCCTCTCGCGCAAAGCGAAGCCCACAAATCCTTTCATATGAGGAAAAGCATGCAATGCGCATGTTAATGTGACACTATAATGATAATAATTTAAAAGTGTAATGGGCAAACATGCCAACTCTAGTCATGAAGGCTCGCTATCGGCCATACGTCTCAACGATAGTATCGTCTATCAGCACTACTCTACTTTACTGTGAATGGGTGCTAAACTCATATAAGTGACACTGATTAAGCACTTCAACACATTTTCAATCACTCTCCCTGTAGACCAATCCTAACAACAGTGAGCCCATGACACTTCATTATGCATGTTTAAAAATGCAGTAAATGCATGCATACTAAGTGTAATCAATAAGTTTAATCAATAGTAAAAAATTTGTATACTGTATGTGTGCTTACATTTCTGTCTCTTTCTGTTTAAATTTGTACCTGAATTCTTCTCCTGCCTTTACCTAACTTGATTTTGTTTTTGTTTCTTCTAAACAGACTTGTCAAGAAATCGTTTTTGTGAAATCCCTCCAGAAGTTTGTATGTTTGCACCCCTGGAGTCATTAAACCTATATCACAACTGCATAAAGGTCATTCCAGAGGGCATTATTAACCTACAGATGCTTACCTACCTGAACATCAGGTAATGTTGAATTCACTATCCTATCTCAATGTTACTTATTATGATTGCTTATTTTTATTCTGTGATGAAGATTATGTTTTTGAATATAAAACTTTAGTTGAATTATGGTAACTGGACATGCATAAGCATTTGAGCTCAGATTGTATTCAGCACTTTTAGTTTGTCGTCTGAATATCTTATCTACAGATTCTGATTTTCAACAATGCTGACCTGATGGTAGATTTTTTAATCTGTTAACACTTCTTCTGTCTTTAGTATATTACAGTGTCCAACTATTGAGAAACACAAACTCTTAAAAGTCTGAATTCACACATTTATCTCACTAGACCTATTAGCGCTACATAAACCGAGTCCTGTGATAAGTTGTAATGTCAGTAGTGATTCTCAGTGAAATACACCATTAGTCTTGGATGACATTAATCTGTTTCGGGAAACCATCCATAAAGGCCGGTTTTATGAATCCTTTAGTACAGATTAGGTTTTTTGCTGATGCACTCAGTGATTGGAGCCAGTCTCTGCTGATGGAGAGAAGAGCAGGCAGCTGTTTCTCAGAAAGGCTGGAAAGAGATTTGACAGGGTAGAGATTTACAACCAGATTGATATCTATAGAGAGAATTTGAAAGTGAAACAGGAGTGCTGCTGTGGTGAGGAGCTAAAATGTGGAGTGAGTGAGGGTGTGCATCAATAATAAAAGAACAAGAGCATGAGCTCTAGAGCTTCAGTGATTTATGTCTTGGCATGCATGCAGAATAAAATTGAGACTTTTTTGAAGCTGACAAAGTTTAGGAATACTTTCACTTTAGTTTATTGGTTCTTAGCAAAAATATAATGCCCAAAATAATGGACATAAATGTATCATGACTCAACTTGCACTAGAGAGATCTATCCAATGAAATGCCCGCCAGTATGAGCATTTCCTCCCCCTCACCCCCATTTCTTGTCAACATAAATAATTAAATTGTGCTTGTCATGCATAAATAACTACTTGATTTACATATCTATTCGAATGGACATTAATATGATCTGTATACATATTTATTAATCAAGTAATGTTTGTTAAAGTCAGTTAGCAATAAATATAGTTACAATTACAGAATGAAAGCTTATGATGTTTATGCATATAGATTATACCATTCCAATATATTGAGCACCATGTACATACACATATACAGTACGTAGTGCCATGATTATTTTGTGTATGTTTGTTCTGAAATTTTAAGTCTTTTGGATTAACATTGAATATTGAAGTAGTTTCCCAAGACTTTAATCCTTGTGCTTTGATGTTTTCAGTCGAAATCAGTTGTCCATTCTCCCCAAGTATCTCTTCAATCTTCCTCTGAAAGTGCTGGTGGTCAGTAACAACAAACTCCTGTGTGTTCCCGATGAGATCGGCAAGGCAAAAGACCTCATGGAACTGGTGAGTGTGTATGATATATACATGTCTGTGAGATCAAATCATTGCATTGTAACTACACAAATTGTATATGGAATAATATGGAATAATAATAAAAACAACATTGCAGTCATACAGTAAAAAGACAATATACATAATATATAGAACCGCAACACTCACTGCACAGTACATAAGTTATCATTAATTCAATACATAATAACTTGAACAGTGTTCCTGTATAGCCTAGTGGAAGTGCATTGTGTTGGCGGTGCAAAACACACATACTGTAAAAAAATGTATAGTATGTAAGCGCTTTTTTATGAATGCACACAAACATTTATAATATTAGGGGCCCTATTTTAACGATCTGAAACGCAAGTGCGAAGCGCAAAGCGCAAGTGACTTTGTGGGCAGATCTTGGGCGCTGATGCTATTTTCCCGGCGGGAGAAATAACTCTTGCGCCAGGCGCAAATCAATAAGGGGTTGGTCTGAAGTAGGTTCATTATTCATAGGTGTGGTTTGGGCGTAACGTCAAATAAACCAATAAGAACGTCATCCAACATTCCCTTTAAACGCAAGTGCGCAAGTTCCATGGCGGGTTGCTATTATTATGACGGATTTACCAGGCGCACGCCAGGAGCGGTTCACAGCCGAGGAGACCGACATTCTTGTAAGAGCAGTCAAAGACAGAGAAGTTGTTTTGTATGGGGATAGGAGAAACTCTCCCAAATCAGCGTCGGTTAAACAGGCGTGGAAGGAAATAGCTGCAATTGTCTCATCAGCTGGCATCCCCAGGACTTTGCGCCACAAGCACTACAATGATGTCAGGAGACGGTGGAATCCCAAGCTTGCCAGCATAAATCGGCCACGCCGTGTAACGGGAGGTGGATCTGCCTCTACACTTGACCTGACGCCAGCAGAGGACATCGCTGCGTCCACCCTAGAAATGCAAGCAGTCCAACACCAATGTACACTTACAAATCAAGTTCACATACATTAAGGTTTCTTATGAAAACATTTTAATTATTATTTACATCAAATAAACGTAATACAGCCACACAACAAACTTATGAAAATATTTTAATCGTTATTTGCATGATAATTTTTTAATGCAGCCACACAAAATAAATCAAAACTATCACCAAGATGCTCAACACAATGATTTCCCTCATCTCATGTGTTAAATATTTTTTATTGTAACAATTTATGATTTGCAAAAATAACTGTTGCATCTGTGTAGATTAGATAAGCTAAGTGTGTGCGCGTTGTGCACGCTATACATTATGGTCAAGCATGCACCCTTAAAATAGCATAATGAACCACGCGCAACGCGCCACTGACTTTAGACTAGTTTTTTTTTGGTCAGTGGCGCAATTGTTTTTTGAAACTGCAAAATAGCATCAGGGATGGTTTGCACCGGAACACGCCTCCTTTTTTGTGCTGAACCGCCCAGGGAGCGCAAGTTCATTCCCTAGTTCGCCGACGTGCGTCTGTGGTGGGAAAAACCTGCTGTGCGCCGGTGCAAAATACGAATGATACATGCGTCACTGACAAAGTCAATTGTGCTGGGTGCAAGATAGGGCCCAAATAGTTACAGTATATGCATTCACAGTATGTAAGATGCACATCAGAACGGTTTACATATACAGTATATGACCTAGCATGTGAAAACTAAGCTCCTATCTCCTATTTTCTACATAAATCATCCTACATACTGTAATGTAAAAAACATTCTGTAAAAAATATAACCTTACAAGTATAAGTAAAGTATTGACTAAGTAACGCCATGTCAAGATTGAAATTAAAGATGATTAAAATCAAACTTTGATGCTCCTAATCTCATATTTGGATTGAGACTTTAGCCTGGATTTCATGGACAGGGTCACATACCTCTATTTGAAATGGATAACAAGCAGTGATTGGGTACAGAGGCCAGTATAATTCAGGTGATATCATTATGCTAGTCAAAGACCAATCTAGAATCCAGAGTAAACTCCTTGTTTGTGTGTTATTTCTCTAATCAGGACATCAGCTGTAATGAGATCCAGGTGCTTCCTACTCAGATGGGGAAGCTCCTTGCATTACGAGAGCTCAACATACGAAGAAACTTCCTTCAAGTGCTGCCAGACGGTACAGATACAAACACAGACATACATTCACAAAAATGTCAGTCACATGAAAATTCAAAAGCTCAGCCTGAATAAGAAGTCATAATATACACATCTGCATATTTAGTGAACTATATTGTTTAGTTATTATAGTAGGTCCATACAGAATCCTCAGAGATTTCATCTCCATCAACCCCCTGCATGTCCGTATAATAAATGTTTTGTGCATGCTTGTGCAGATATTGAGTTATATTCACAAGTTTTCTTGTTTTTTTTACTCTCACAGAATTGTCCGATCTGCCGTTGATCAGGTTGGATTTCTCCTGTAATAAGATCACTGAAATTCCTTCATCTTATCGCAAACTCAAGCAGTTACAGCACATCGTTCTTGACAACAATCCCATGCAGTCTCCACCCGCACAGGTGTGTCTGCACTCATTTGTCACTCTGGGTGCTTCTCAATATGTTTCCTTGTTTTCTCGCTCCTACCTCCTAAAACTCGGAAACCGGTCCAGGTCCGGCACCTTTTAAAAGGGACATATCACAAAAGTTGTTTTTCCATGTTTAAGTGCTATAATTGGGTCCCCAGTACTTCTATCAACCTAGAAAATGTGAAAAAGAACAACACAGTAACTTAGTTTTTGTAAACAATTCTCTGCAAGCATGTGAAAAAACGGGTCATTGAAATTTTGCTCCCCTTGTGATGTCAGAAGGCTGTCCAATCACAGTGGAGGAGGGGAGGGACAAGTATCACAACAACCAACCGGCTCATAGCTCAAGTATCATTTGGCGTGCTTTAGGCATTTTCAGCCGCGTAAAAAAGCTTTGGTGTGTCCCGCCCCTTAATCTGCACTACCCAACCTATATCATTTAGTGCAGAGATCAGCAGCTCCTTTGCATTTAATAGGAAACACCCACAAACGGCACATTTTTGCTCACACCTACAAAGTAGCAATTTTAACATTTTATAATAAATTATCTATATGGTATTTTGAGCTAGAATCAATTTTTTAATTGCACCGCGAGGAATTAGGAATAAGAAGGCTTTCTGAGAAGTCATGAGCAAGGATACACAAGTGTATCATTATCGACTAAACCTGACACATGTAAAAATCTCCTCCCCCTTCACATCATCTAAACCACACCATCACATCTTTAAATCATATTTAAACACGCAATAATGTTAGTATTAATTATTCAATTATTGTGAATGTAGACTTGTTTCAGACAGTATATTTAATAGTTATGTATAGATAGATACATCATATTAATTTAACAGCACTTTAATGTAGTCTAGTTAATGAGTCTATGAATTCTTCTTGTTTAATATATTTGTTTTTTAATGCTCTTGATATTTGATCATAGAGAATTAAATTTATACAGAGACTGTACTTTAGGCTTCAATGACTCTGTCCTAGTAGGATGCACAAATAAGAATTGAGAATTGTTTGAATGGCCTGTTCTTAAGTCTTGTCTGTTGACACCATCCAGTGGTTGACAATGGTAACTGCATGAATCATTCTACTTGAGGTTTATGCCACATGGTCTTTACTGGCAATTTTTTTATTTAAAATACCTGATTGCAAAAATGGGGAGAATGGGTAAATTTTAGCAACATCTAGTGATGAGATTGCAAATTGCAACCAACAACTCAACCCTTAATTTCAAAACGCATATGGCAGCCACCACAGAACAAACATGTCGTCGTCTGAGACAACATAGGGACGAAATGCACTCTGCGGTGCAGTTTGTACATTTAGGGCTACTGTAAAAACATGACGGAGACTTTCATGTAAGGAGAGCCGTGGTGTATGTAGATAAAAATGACTCATTCTAAGGTAATAAAAACAATGCAGGTCATTATGTAAGGCTTTTTACACCACTGATAATATAGTTATGTTTATTATATTGCATTTCTGTCAAGAGATCCTTCTTAAAGTTACACAATGCATCTTCAAGTTACTGTGCCCTATAAATACCTCATTGTATTTGGTATTGGAACCAGATATTTTCAACAAGTTTTATATAAAGTTTTATATATAAATATGTGCGTGCGTAATTTAAACACTAGGTCCCATTGAACAATTAAATAATTATATATACCCATACAATGGCCATATGTTTTGTTACATGTGATATCCGGAAGCAACATAATGCACACGTGATTATGTTGAGGTAACGGCGGTGTACAATCGAGTTACCCCTTCTTCTTGTAATAGTTTTACTCTAATCCCCTGTGAATTGGCCATTATTGTTACAGACATCCTGTAATAAAGTTGCATTACTCCATCTACCCCTGTGTAACTAATCCCATCCAAATAGAAAGTGAAAACAGATCGACAAAAATTAGCTTAGATGCTAATTAATGTTGTGGTAGTCTAGGGTTCGATGTTCAGTGTTACAGTTTGTTTGTGTCAGTTATGTTATCTTATTAGGCCAAAACTTCCTCCTTCTTGCCCTGACATGCAGGTTTATAGGCCTTCATTCCCTGCTCTTCATTTAATGGAAATTAACCTTGTTTCAGATTTGCTTGGAATCTTCTGTGGTTTTTATGCAGTTTTTCTTGGGAAATGCACTTTGGCATCGCTCCCAGACCGAAAACATGTAAAGCGCTTTTACGTCCAGACAAGCGGACTGCAGTTATCAAGTTGCTTATTACTTAGAGAAGGTTGTTATTACGACAGAGATATTTGAGTAAGATAGACAAGTACAAGTGTATTTGGCAACGTAAAGGGGTGATTAAAGCACTTAATTAAAATATGATTTATGACATTGGCTTCCAACAGGAAACACTTCAAATTGCAAAAAAAAAAGTGTGCCAAGTGTAGTTGTTCAAGTATGTTATTTCTGTTATTGATCAATCATCATTTTATGTCATTTTTTTGTTTTTGTTTTTAGATCTGTCTTAAAGGAAAGATTCACATCTTTAAGTATTTAAACCTGCAGGCGTGTCGCCTAGATAAGAAACCAGACACACTCGACCTGCCCTCTCTCGGAAAACGCTGTTTACCTCAGCAGCTGACAGACAGGTAGTCATGTTCTTGCATTTCATCATCACGATAACGTCATCTTACCTCAATACATATATTACAGCAGCTATCTATATATACATCTCAAAGTCCAATGAAAGTTGAAGTTGCCTATTGGTCCAGTCTTTGGCACTTTAATCTTAATTTTTAACAATATTCAATATTTACGCTATTCTGTAACTTTCAACACGAGTATCTTGATCATCTATTATTTCTTTGCATCTAAATAACTTGCTAAAGGAATTTTGTAAAGCAGTAGTACTGATTTGTACTGTGATGGTGTGTTTGTATCTTTTTTGCTTGTTTTTTTTTTTGTCTAGCATGGAAGATTTTTATCCTAGTAAAAATCATGGTCCTGACTCAGGGATTGGCAGTGACAATGGTGACAAAAGACTTTCGACCACAGAGGTATATACAAACACAGAGTTTTGTTTCAATACACTATTTCAAATCAGCAATGTTTTTCATATCAAAGCATGCTTGTTTTCCTTAAAGGAATAGTCTACCCTTTTGCCATATCAAACTATGTTATTACTTCAACTTAGACGAATTAATACATATCTATCTTTTTTCAATGCGTGCACTGTACAGCGCGTCGTGACTCGTGAGTGTGTTAGCATTTAGCCTAGCCCCATTCATTCCTATGGTACCAAACAGGGAAGCCACCAAACACCTCAGTTTTTTCCCTATTTAAAGACTGTTACATGAAGAGTTGTACCAGTAAGTATGGTGCCACAAAATAAAACTTTTTTCGGTACCATAGGAATGAATGGGGCTAGGCTAAATGCTAACACATTCACAACGCGCTGTATAGTGCACGCATTGAAAAAAGATGGGTATGTATTAATTCGTCCAGGTTGAGGTAATAACATAGTTTAATATGGCAAAAGGGTAGACTATTCCTTTAAATTGGGCAAACATTATCATTTTCAACATGGAATTAAACAGCAGTTGGTTTTTTAACAACAGCTGGTTTTCTGTACCAGACAGATCTTTCTCATAGGGCAGTTTTGTACTACAACCTACAAATTATGTCACATATTATGCCCATTTTTACAAGATGGCACACCTGCCTCTAATTTTTGGGTCACCATAAAAAGCTTGATTGGCAGGTTCAGGTGTGTTTGATTAGGGTCGGAGGTGAACTTTGCAGGAAAGTAGATCTCCGGGAACAGGGTTGGAGACCACCGGTCTAGAACAATGGTATGTTTAGCCGCATTAGCGCTACAAGGTGCTAACAAACACGTTTAGAAAAGCTTTTGGGTAAAATTAATCAGTCAACTAGTGGCTGTGGCGGGGCTTTGTGATGTCACATTAACAAGATAATCAAAACATTGTGTCTAATGAGACTGCTTTGGTTAAATGGGGATTAAAATAAAGATGGAAAGGATGGTAGGGTTTTTTGTAGAGTTGTTGTGTTCAACAAACATTATGTCCAAACACATCGGCGGGTCATGACTGCTCATCCGAGGGGCGCAAATTCAAAATATGTGTTCGGAGTGTCATATGTGTTGTTCGTGTTTTCAAAATATGTGTTTGTTACATCGTGTGAACCATGTGCATCACGTGTTTTGTCAAAATAAGTGCCTGCTGCACATGCGTCAAAACCGTTTATGATAAAAGAGATGCTCACTTTCACAAAATACACGCAAGACCCTCCATTAACTGTAAACTACGCATGAGATTATGCGAGTATCTGGCAAAGGCGAGCATCACTTTTATCATAAACTCTTTAGACGCATCTGCAGCAGGCACTTATTTTGACAAGACACATGATGCACATAGGATCACTTGACGCGCAGAACACATATTTTGAAATTACGAACCACACATATGACGGGCTACATACATGTTGTGACAAACTAGAGCGCACTGGCCGCCGTGTCCAAACACCTTGTAAAAGGAGATTTTGCATAATATGTGCTCTTTAAAGCAGCATGCATGTGTGATGCTCTTATTGCTAGCAATTATTTAGTCATCCACTAGAGGGAGCCACCTGAATAGTCTCCAGCTATAGCATGTTGGTTGGTAAACTCAGTGCACACTTGCTGTGCTGCTTATTATGCACAAGCAGGAAGAGATTTCAGTGAATGTGGCATGAGTGCATGAAGTAAACGACAGCAATGTCTTCATTTAATAGAATAAAACTGGACTGGCTGGTTGGTGGGTTTAAATCCGAAAAATTATGCATGCAGTATATGCACGTTACAATGTACTGTAAAACAAGTAACTCAGACATGTCTAACCTAAATATAAGGAATTGCATAGACAGGTAAAGCAAGCTTTTAAATATTTAAATACTTAACATAAAGACACTAAACTTCAACGTCAGAAATCAACATACAGATCATATATTTTTAGTACTTTATATGGCTATAAAACATCTCTTTATCTTTAAATAAAAATCCCATAAGCCGATATACTGAACGCTTTCAGTTTATACTTGACATGCAGGATTTTTCTCTGGAAATGAATACAGACTGGATATTGAGACTGGTACACATGACTTTCAGCTGGAGGCATTAACCCTTTTAGAGGTAAATGCTGCTTAAACAAAGAAATCTGGTGTAAATCCCCGAATAGCAGTTCTGCTGTTGATAAGCTTGTATTGGCAGTGGCTCAGCGTCCTGTTTTTGCAGGAAACCTTAAAGAATCTTACTTTGTTCGAGTTCTTTGGAACCAATCTGTCATTGAATTTCTGTGCTGGAAAATAGTTCTGAGCAGGTTTCTGCAGGTTCATGAATCATGCTCTGGTGTTTAGTGTCTGGGGTCCATAAAGTTTCCTTCAGTTTGCCTGTTTTTTCCATACTGTATAGCAGGGTTTCCCAGGGTCGCAGCGGTTGATAATTAAATAATCAAATGTAAATACATTTAAAAAAAAATCTAAATACTTTAATTATGTCTTTTATTCGTTTATCATGTGACCACTACAATATATCAGGAAACTGAGAACTCATGCACACTGGACAGATACGTTTTATGTAGCAATAAGTTAATTACCGTATGTAAATATTTACTTAAAATCTCGAGGGGGTACTTACAGTAAATAAATGAGTGCAAAGAGGTTCAGCTGACCAAAAAGTTTGAAAACTCCATAAATACGGTACTCTAGCTACCAGAAAGCTAAAGCCAATTTTTTTAGCAATTTCAGACAGCTGCTATTGTGAGTTTACAGTGATATCCATGCATATTTTAGAGGTGTAGCATTAATCATTTTCAGGTACCCTATGTCAGTATGGCTACCACAGTCCAGTGATACAGTAGTACCACCTTATTATTCATCATGGTGTCTACATAGACTCATATTACTCATTTATTTAGTCTACTCATGTTGAATGTTTGTGTTTGTCACTGCAAAAGTGGAGATTCATTTTTTAAACTATGCATAAACAAATGCATCATTAGCTGCTTTTTCCCGTCATGCCGAATGGTTCTAAGAGGCTGTTTACACTTGGCATTAACATGCGTTTTCATCGATCGGATCACAAGTGGACGACGTTAATGCCAGGTGTAAGTGGTGTTTAAAAGTTTTGAGCTCGTCCACTTTCGACCACTTTAAACCACATTCAGAGATAGTCGAAACCACTTTCGATCGGATCGCTTTGGAGGTGTGGAACGGCGATCTGGTTGAATGTGTTCGAACAGCCACACGCGACCGCCTTCTCTCCGCCCATTTATCTAATCTGAGGTATTAAACACAAGTTTTACATCTTTTTTTTACTTCTGGCGTGAACATACGGTGAACAGCGCTATTTTTAGCCTTTCATTGATAAAACTAAAGCGGCTGATCTCCGCAGTTTCATTTTGCAAGCGTGTGAAAGTTGCGCGCTCTTATTTCATCAGTTGCGCTTGAAAATTCAGAAAAAAATGTGTCTCTGTCATCCACTTGTGATAGAATCGATGAAAACACATCTTAATACCAAGTGTAAACAGCCCCTAAGAGGCAATAAATGAGAAGACTAAGAAACTGTTGGGACAGTCACTTTCGTTGTTTGGAAAAGTGCAGCTCAGTTACAGGTATTTCTTACATCCTGACAGTAACTCCTGACATTTAAAACAAAGTGTACTTTTATTTTGAAAAACCTTTAGAAGGCAAACTTGAGGATGTGTTTCAGCACTAAATTACCTGTAGATTGATCAGTACTGTAACACGATTTACTTATCATGGTCGAAAACAGCTTTCTTGGACCTACACGCATAAAACGATGATGAAATAACATGATATTTGTCAGCACTGTCAAGGGTTGCGTGCTAAAGATGCTGTCATAGTTGGAAATACACATGTTGTCAGGGCTTTGAGAAAATCGCTTTGTTACGTTCGTCCCCATGGGCGTAGATTTAGGGTGGGATGCTAGGGACATGTCCACAACAACATTCAGGGAAGACTGAATTGTCTCTAGCAATAATTTTAACCAAACAATTCATCTGTATTTATACCACTGATGTCCGTCTGTTTCTTGTGGTTTCTATGCTTTACTTATTATATTTTATTTAGGAATCATTTAAATGAGATTAGAAATCTTTTGCAATCCCGTTCTATACAAATTACACTTAATGAGGTACACAAACGGTTAACAGCTCTCGTTCTCTGCAATGAGTCCCGCCTCTGTAACTCACATTGCTAATATGATTGGATTAGCATTTCTTGAGTCCCGCCTCTCTAACTCACATCGCTTTATGATTGGCTTGTCTTTACTCGCGAGCGTGTAATGTAAGCTGCATTGACTTCTTTCAAAGCGTCAAAGCTCGCTCAACAAGACGCGCATGATTATTCGGGCTACAGGTAAGTGAGGAAGAAAGCATTATTATACTCACTGTAACTGCTTTATGCACAAAATACGGAACAAGTTGCGTCACATAATGATTCAAGGACAATGTTTCTCCCAATACACGACAATCTCATGTTAACTTGTGGAAGTTGCAAACCTTTAATAAATGGGGTGGCAAGGTTATTTAGGGGGTCCCTAATCCATGAAAGAAAATACATTACTGCACTGTGTTTCTTACTTGCACAGATGTAGACATAATGTAAGCTTGCATTTTAAACTTCTATTTTTTCACACGGATTAACTGTCTGTTAATGAAGTAAAATAAGATATAATGTTAACTATAGAAACGTTCATAAAAGTTGTTCAAGAAACACCATGATATACATACACCTACTTCAACACTGGGAATTTTTTTTGTGCAAAATTAAATTAAGAATTAAATATTAATTGCATATTAATGACTTTAACAGGTGGGCTTACTGAATATTAGTCTCTAGGACATAACCAATTGTTTATTATAGTACATTAAATTTGGGATGGCACCCTGGGGGTGGTGAGTCAGATGTCACTGAGTAAAGTGCATACTGAGTTGTCTGTTGTTTAAGTCAAGTTAACGGCAATAAACAGTTTTTGCAATGTGACAGTTTTATTTATGTCCCCACCAATGCCAGAATCAAACTACCGCCCTTGTTCGTCCTTGCATTACTTTCGCCACGGTTTTCCCCTAACTTTCTTAAAAGTTGTTCAGGAAATCTAAACTCCACGATAAACCTTAAACTTAAAACACAGTTAGTGTTTTTTTTTTCTTATTAAGTTAACTTTAATTACAGAGACTTCAACAGGTAGGCCTAAAAGGCCGAATGCAATAAAAGGGGCTAAAGCTCCCCTAAAAATGGCCTAACGACACCCCTTGTCAGAACTAGGGGTGAGCGATACAGCCTCAAAATTATATAATTATATTTTAAAAATATTTGCGGTAATGTTATTTATGATGGTATAAAAAATTATGGAAAAGGAAGGGCGTTTTCCATCCAATAAGCTGTCATTTGAAGTGTAAACCCATTGTCAAAAGGTGGCAGAAGCAGCATTAAAGTGCAGTAGTAGTGACACACAGCATGAGTCAAATAACAAAGTACAATAGAGATTAAATGGTCTGAAAATTATACATCAATGCTATAATGATTTTCTACTTGTTTTCCATACACTCCCAACAGATCCCAGTAACTCAAGTCATTAGCTAACAATTAAAAAATGATTTAACATGTAAGTGCAGGTTTGTTAGCATAAACATCAAATAAATAACAATAACATTAATAATGGCACATTTGGGGTCGTGAGATTAATGTTTATCCAGATTTTTATATAAACACAGGACAAATCAGCAACTGTGTCTATGATCTGTGTATGTTGTGAGAAATAGCGGCACTTTAGGACCCAGGAGTAAGCTGTACGATTTTTCTTCTTTTTTCGCTAAATTTCGGACGAAACAGAGTAAAGAAGAGGTTTACTCATCAGATCTCATCATTTTAAAAAAAAAGAATAGAAAAAATTGATCTGTATAATTAAATATTAAGTAAACATGCATCAGTAATTCAGTACAACTAGATTTTCCAAAATGTGAACATGTTTTGGATTTAAATTCAGTCAGTAAGTTACTGTCATCACAGTGGTATTAGTTGGTAGTGTTTTCCTGGTATAACACAACTCCTAACCACTTTAATTTAACAGTGATTAAAGTAATTTGCACAGTAATGCTTGGTTGAGTCATTTGTTTACTGTTGGGTCGCACATCACCAGCTGCTAGTATCTCCTCCTTGCGTACCTTTACAGCTTGGTTGTACTCGTGTTGCTGACCATGCTGCTCTCTTGCGCTCAGGTGTTGATTCTGTGCCATACGCCATCGCCTCGCTAAATTATTTATATTACAAAATGATATTATTTATCATGTAAAAGATTATACCTATGTTTTATGGACAGGATGATATGGCACACTCCTAGTCAGAACCCTAAGAGATAATGATAGTGACTGGTGAAAGGCATTTTACTAAACATCCCAAATATAGGACATATCGAACAAATTTAAATAAAAATGTATTTTTTCATGTGGAGGTAATATGGGTCCGGTAAGCAAAGGAGCCACCAACACTTCACCATAGTGGATGAATTATGTATCCTGTTGTTATATGAACATTTCTATGCATGAGCTCTAGTTTGGTAGAGGGTGTTGTTTTGCCAAACTATGAATGTAGTCTTTTTTTCTGTTTCTGTTTTTCCAGCCATCTGATGATGACACTGTGAGTTTGCATTCCCAAGTGTCTGAGACAGCGCGGGCAGATGCTCACACACTTCTGACAAAGCTGGACTCAAACAAAGGTATGTGTATACAATATATATGCTTTCAGTATTAGTCATATCGATTATACAAATATTACATTAAGTCCTGGTTTCACAGACATTGCTTAGCTAAAGCCAGTACTAGGCCTAAAGCTGTTTAATCATATTTTATAAACATGCCATAGAAAAAGACATTACTTTTGTGTGGTCAAATCAATGGTTTTGGCTTAGTGCAAGATCTGTCAGTGCAGATTATTTTCAGTTGAGACAGCTCAAACATGATAGACCCGTTTTGATAACTTTTTATTTAATTATAAACTAAACTAAAAGTATTATAATGTAAATCTCTCACCTCTGTGTTCTTGTCTCAATTTTGATCAGACCAGGATCCATACGATTTTATTGACCCAAATCCAGATGAAGAGGCTCTTTCTGAGGGAGACACTCAAAACAATGTACCCTATGTGTCATGTATAAAGGTATACACACATGGACACAGATCATGCACAATAAAACACATAAATCTACAGATTACTCACTATAATACAAAGAGATCTATAGATCAGAAATTATTAACAACTGGTCCACCAGGATGATTTAACGAAAATGTTATTAAAATAATTAACCACTCATCGTCAACATTGAGAGAGGTGCGCTGCTCTTTAAAAACTTTGAAAATGACTGTCCTACAGTAATGCACAATAGCCACAAGTCCATAAAAACCTTTTCTCTAAACTGTGAGGCTGTTTACACTTGGCATTAACATGCGTTTTCGTCGATCGGATCACAAGTGGACGACGTTAATGCCAGGTGTAAACGGTGTTCAAAAGGTTTTGAGCTTGTCCACTTTCGACCACTTTCAACCACATCCAGAGGTAGTCGAAACCACTTTCGATCGGATCGCTTTGGAGTTGCGGAACGCAAATGTGGTTGAATGTGTTCGAACAGCCACACGCGACCGCCTTCTCTCCGCCCATTTATCTAATCTGAGGTATTAAACACAAGTTTTACGTCTTTTTTTTACTTCTGGCGTGAACATACGGTGAACAGCGCTATTTTTAGCCTTTCATGGAAAAAACTAAAGCGTCTGATCTCCGTAGTTTCGTTTTGAAAGCTGTGAAAGTTGCGCGCTCTTATTCCATCAATTGCACTGAAAATTCAGAGAAAGCTCTTACATACACATGTACAAAACTCTGTGCAGCATGTTTACTTGCTAAACAAGCAGTGGACTCCGACATAATATTAGTTCGCGTCCATATAAAATCATAAATACTCCCGCTCGGGTTTGAATGATAGCAGAGAGACTCGCCCACCGTCTCACAGACCGCCCCCTCACAGTATTCAGGACAGAAGCGGTCAAAAGTGGACAAAAGAGACGGATTTAAACACCAGGTGTAAACGTAATGTGTCTCTCTCGTCCACTTGTGATCCGGTCGATGAAAACACATCTTAAAACCAAGTGTAACCAGCCCCTGTGTGTTTACAGCCCTCTCACATGCCATCATATTGCTAGGGAGTTTGGGAACATACAACAGAAGCACATATGACAACAGGCGTGCTCGACAGCGTGCGCATGAAGGTAAAGCTTATCTTGCATTATAGCGATGAAGCCGGTAGTGACGATTCTCTCAGACCAATCAGTAAACTATAGTGTTCTCACGTCACGTTTTAGTTTCAGCTCAGCTCGCTTGGAACCCCAACCGAGGTGGTACTAAAAAAATACAACATCGAATGACGGTCAAAGATTTATAGGCATCCTTCGAACTTTTATAGGCATCCGTGGAACTTGCTAACATGTTCATGAGTCTACAATACATAAAACACTGAACAAGCAGGGGAATCCACGGTAGGAGACCACGAAAGAAGCCACTGCTTACAACATTGCTGCACACCTGAGGTTTGCAAAAGAGCACATTGACACTCCACAGCGATATTGGCTTAATGTTTTGTGGATTGATGAAAATAAGATTTAACTAAATGAAAAAACACAGCGCTACATCTGGCGTAGAAAATGCACGGCATATCATCATGAAAACATCATCCCAACTGTAAAGTATGGTGGGGGATAGATCATGATTTAAGCCTGCTTTGCTGGATTAGGGCCTGGCCAGCTGCAATCATTGAGGAGAAGATGAATTCTTTAGAATAATGTAAGAATGTCTGTATGTCAGAATAAACTCTATAGAAGGTGGGTCATGCAACAGGACAACGACCAGAGCCACAACAGAATGGCTTTAAATAAAATAAAATCTGCATTTTGGAGTCAGAGTCCAGCCCTAAACCCAATAGAGATGCTCTGGATTGAATTGAAGATGGCAATACACATACATTTCCACCTGTTTCTTGACATACAGTAAATGCGGGCGCCGCCATCTTTGAGCTTTCTGGTTTATGACTTCCGGTGAGCCGTTTTGTCTGGCTGTTTATGAAATCCAAGAAGACCGACATAATTTGTGCAGTTAGGGGTTGCCATAATAGCTAATACAAACGCAGTAAATCTCTTTACATTACCTAGCAGCAAACAACGCATTAAGTGAGAAGATATTATGAAAGGACATTTTAGGTACTCAAAAGCTACTCTCCTAATTTCTACAGATTCCAGCATCGCTAGAAAACTTACAACTGCGGACATACAAACCACTGAATTTTAAAGCAGTAATAAACACTACATACTAGCTAACATGATTTCTATGCTAGTCTTACCTGCAAATGCTTCTTTAGGTTGGATGTTGAGTCCTTCGATAAAGAAAGCGTTTTCGTAGCTGGAAGGCACAGTTTGCACTGTACAACCATGTTGTTGGCATTTTCTTCTTTAACCTCTTAAGACCTGGACATCAAATATTTTTGTTGTTTGTGTACTTAATTCTGTGTAACTGGAACCTGTTGTACACAAACATGGACAATTACACAGCATCATGTTTAAAATAAAAATATTTGGTTATTATATATTTATTGGTTCTTCCTAACCCCAAAATAGCTGAAAGAAATCTGAAAAAAGATAAACCAAAGCTCGGGTCTTAGGAGGTTAAAAACAAAATAGCAGCGGAATTTCCATGCATTTTTCCCACGGGCAGCATTGTTTCTAGCAACGATGATTTAATCTGTGTCTGAGGAGATTGTTGTAAAGAGCTGTTCATTTGCGCATGCACCAGCGGGTGGCACACATTACTCGTGTCGTGAGTCATTAATCAAGCAACGCTTAATATAGTGTTATTATGCAAAAATACTGATTTATTTACTTTTAAATGAAACCATTGTAATCCTTAAAGTATGCCACAGTTTTTTTTAAAAGTCACTATAATCTGATTACTACATTTTTTGACGTAACTGGAACGTATTACAGTTACTGGATTTCTGTATCGGTGTTACATGTATTCCGTTATTCCCCAACCCTGGGAATGTCCCTTTTAATGTAATGATGTAATTGGGATTGTTTTTCACTGCGTGCTAAGGGAACATCATGTGCACTGAACGTCAACTCAAGAACTTGAAGAATCACCAGGGAATGCATGCACCGATAATATTGATTTCCAGAATGCACTGTTGTTCAGTTTGGATGAAACCTTGAACATTTACATGGAACTGTTTCAGATCCCTGGAACAAATCTGTAATTCCAACCTTTCAAACTTATAAATGTAATATTTATTCTATCTCATCTCCTCAGGGAAAACGAGTTTTATCTGAATAGGGCTTTGGACTGTTAGAGCTGTGTTGTTTTACAGTGACTTAACTTTTCCTCTGTCATCTTTAGGAGCTTGAAAGGGTTCTGAAAACACACCAAAGCAAAGACAAAGAGAACTGGAAAGAAGAGTTTGGGTAAGTGTGACTCGTTCTATGGAAAAATGATGAAGGATGTGTTTACATACTGTATGCACACTCATGTTTGTGGTGGGGAGTCACAGACCAAGCTACTGTGTATTTAAAGCTAGTTCCATTCAAAGCCACTCACTCAGAGTTCCTATTCATGATAGTGACGTCTGTGTATTTAAATGTATTGCTCATTCATGAAATCTGGTTCTTTTCATAAAATAAGAATGAATCCTCACCCTCAGAGTCTGCTAAACCCTTTCAAGATAAACACAAGAGAGTTCACCTCACTGCACTTTCCCGTATTATCATACTAGTCAACGTAATAAGATGTGGTTTTGGTTGACCGTGGGTTTATAGTAATGTATGGTCTTTTTTGTTACTTAATAATTTTTATTATTATTAGTACATGGTTTGTTGGAATGCCTGATTCTGATTGGCCAGTCATGACATTTGCAGATTTGTTATTCCTAGATAACAACTGCTGAAAATAACACAAGGTAATCTGAGTTCTGCAAATCATTTTGACATGTACAGTGGAAATTACACAAAAAATGTATATAAATATGTATTTTTATTACATACAGTACTGTGCAAATGTCTTAGACCACCATCACCAGCTTTGTTGTTTTAGCAAAGTTTTAATGTAATTATTTTAAACTCTTTTTTTTAAGATACAAACAGAATATGTTATAGGAAATATGTACATAAAATTAAAAACAAAACAATTTTCAGAACTAAATGTCTCCAGGCATCAGTCAGTATTTAATGTGAGCTCTCTTGGCACATCTTGAGCTTTTTTGAGGAGACTAAGTCCTGAAGTCATTCTATTAGAATTAAAAGATTAGGATATAATTTCATTTAGGTTTAAGAGATCTTGCAGCTGCCTGCTATTGCTCAAGTGGAAGGGGAGTTTGCCCTTAATACTTGACACTTCAGCTTATACTTTAATACTGTTTTTAATACTACATACACATTTCCTGTATTTTCTGGTTGTATTCTTATTGTCATGGGCTTGCCAGACCTTTTGTACTAATTCAGGTCTGAGTATATTTGGCAAGACCATGACAGTACTATGTTCTGTGTGGGGACACGTGAAATCATATTGTGTGTGTGGCTTCCACGTGTTCCCAGTGTCTTGTTGCTGTCATGGTCTTGCCAGACCTTTGTGTGAGATTCAGGTCTGATCTCAGAGGGCAAGATCATGGCAGCATTGTGTTTTGTGTGGGGACACGTGTAGTCACACATCAGGTGTTGGTGTCACGTGTTCCCAGTGTCTTGTCACTTTAACCCTACTCCCTTATGTAATCTTGTCTTGAGTAATTAATTATGTTCACCTGTTCCCCATTTGTGTTGTGTCTTTATAATGCCCTCTCGTTCTCTGTCGTGTGCTCGTTCGTTCGTCGAGATTCTGTGTGTTTAGTTCCCGTCATCCGGGTTGCCTGAATCACATTCTCAGAGTCTTTGGTTATTTTGTATCTCGTGTTTGTTCCTGGTTTTGTGTTACTGCATCTGTGTTCATCACCTGTTTTACCCCCACGTGGGTTTTTGTGTTTGTTTATTAAATAAACCTTCAGTTTATTTTGTACTTTCGTCTGCGTTTGGGTTCTCCCTTTATTTGTGCCGTGACACTTATAAAGAGACTGAGAAATAATTATATATGATCACTCTACAATTGCAAACAACAACAAATCTAATTGTAGCATGGTGGCCTTTTGCACAGCACTGTATACGACATTGTATTAACAAATGATGAAACCAAATAGTGTGTTCGTAACATTTGAACATCTTGACTTATCTACTGAATATAAACAGGTTTTTTCTTGAGGAAGGTTTACATTCTTTAAAAATGAAATAATAAAATATTCAAATCAATATTTATTGTTCCTTACCTCACTAATGAGATATATATTCATGTAATAAGAGGAATAACGTAGAGGCAGCCAGCTGTTATGGTGAAATAACCACGCTTTGCGTCGGGTCATGATCACACTGTCGGCGCTTTTTTCAAGCTTCCTATACATTATCCCAAACATATTAACATTTTAAACACATTTATATTTAAATATACAATACATTTCTGGATACCTCTGATACAAAGATCACCACGTATGAATGGGCCATGGGTGTGGCTCAGATGACCACTCACAGTATGATGTCAAAGCGTGAAAATCTGACTTTTCCATGTTTTAGTGCTTCTAAAACATGGGCCCCAGTGCTTCTATACATCTAGAAAATGTGAAAACGAACAACCCAGCAACTTTGTTTTGGTAAGCCATTCTGTGCAAGCATGTGAAAAATTAGGTTGTTCAGATTTCGCCTGTTTTGTGAGGTAGCAAGGCCAATTACAATAATACCACCCCTTAATCTGCACTATCCAACCTCGGCACTGCCATTTAGTACAGAGAGAAAAAAATTATTGACAGCACAATCGAGTTCAATTGTAACAAACCACCATCATTGTCATCAGTGTTTGCATTTTATCAGCTCATTTGCATTTTAAAGGAACAGTATGTAAGAAATGTATATCAATGAATCATAAAACGGCCCTGATATGTCCCTAGACATTAAGAAATCATTTTCATTTCAAATACTTATATCACTGACAACAGTGGTCTGGCCAGGATATTGTCATTTAAAAAGTGGAGTTGCAGCCCCCAACTGGTGTTTATGTTGTCATTTTGTGTATTGGCCACCAGTTGTGTGATTGCAATACCAGTTTTAGCCACAAGTTTTGTGATTGCAATACCAGTTTTGGCCACAATCCTACATACTGTTCCTTTAAAGGAAACACCCAAAAATGGCACACTTTTGCTCAGGTCTACAAAATGGCAATTTTAACATGCTATAATAAACTTTCTGTGGAGTATTTTGAGATAAAACTTCACATACACACTCTGGGGACACCAAATACTTATTTTACATCTTTAAAAAAATCTCATAATATGACCCCTTTAAAACCCTTGTTATGACATTTAGGTAGTGCAATAGTGCTAGGAACATTATTCTTTGGTTTAATCTGTTCATACTAGCATTCTGACTGCAGTTTTGCAACATTTTGCAACATAGTAATCTGGTGTAGCACAGAAGTCTTTAGTGTTGACAGCTGTCAGATCACCTTAATAGGTGTTTCCATGATGTCAACAAAAATGTAAAACAATTATTTTTCTAGATGCATAAGATTTATGTGTGTGAAACAGAAAAGAATGGGAAGGACAAATGACACATGTGCATGTTTGATCAAAGCTGGTAATTCACTTTTGTCTTTATATTATTTTTAGCTTGATTATCTGGAACAGGTGGGGCAGATTGGCCCGTTCATAAGCCCTAACACGTTACCCAGCCGTAAGCAATCTGATTGAATATGTAATGCAAAACTACGCAATACATAATAAAATTACAAAGAAACCTTTGTGTTGTATTTCACACAGTTACTTTAAAGGGGACAGAGAATGAAAAAACATTTTTACCTTGTCTTTGTTGAATAATGGTAGTCTACCCGCATTCACAAACATACAAAAAGTGCTAGACATGCTTAACATCTCAGTCTCATAGAAATTCCTCTTTTAGAAATGGCAGCGAGAAAACGGCCCAATCTGAAAAACTGATGCTTATGACATCACATGCATCTAACTGCCCCTCCACTTTAAAATAATTGGCTGCATTTTTTGAGTGGCAGCAAAGTCAGCCAATCAGTAATGAGATTGCAAGTTAAGCCAGTAGGGGGGGCCAAATCGGTGCAAAACCATTTGTTTAAAATCCCCCACCCTAATAGAGCTATCTGAGAGAGGTTTTTAGGAAGCTTCTAAGGCATTACAGACCCAAACAAAAAATTTTTTGTCTACATGTCACATCACAGAACAAGGATAAATATCCCGTTCAATCATTCTATGTCACCTTTAATTTTTTTGGGGGAATTTATGTAGTGAGTATTGTTAAAGGTCCCATTCTTCCTGGTCCCAGTAGTTAACTCATTTATTTATTTGTTCATTTTTGACTTATTTATGACAAGTCACTTGTTTGGTGGAAAAAAAAGAAGCAAGTGCAACACTGTCATGACTGCAACCTTCTTAAAACTGATGCCATTAATCTGAGCGTGACATAAAATTCCTGCATTTAGGTAGCGGGAACAACACACTCGCTGGTTTTAACCCTCTACGTGCTAACAACCTCTCTAGTGCAAGGAAATGTCAGAGCCACACGTATTATAAGGTCATGTGCGAGGAAGAGTCAGAGTCATGCACACTTCAAATTCAGGTGCTAAAATGTGTCCTTGCCACGCGCATTCAGGTCGGAGCAAGAGTCCAAGACGCATACATTAAGACGCAGCAAAGTCCCACACACTCTCTCATGCAAGGAAAGCATGCAATGCACATGTTAATGTGAAACAATGATGATGATGATGATAATAATAATACCTATTGCCAACTATCATCATGAAAGCCTGCTATTGGCTATATGTCTGATGATCGTCAATACTATTGGCACAACCCTAGAATACCTCAGTCGCCAGCTAAGCTAAAACTGCTCTGGCTAAGCTAAGCTGCTGTTGAATCACAACACACTAAACAAGCTACACAATCAGAACTCGTTACGTACTTCTGAAGGAGGGACTTCATACAACAAGGAAGACATCAGCCTATTTAAATACCACGTTTTTTTTTACACGTGAAACATGAACACATGTTATATTGCGCACTGTAAACACAATCAGAGCTTCAAAAACACAGAAAGAACGGGACCTTTAAAGTACAGATATATATCTTTTTAGTCTTTAATGAAGCGTTCGTTATTTTGCCACTAAACTGCTGCAGTCAACAGTCCATGTGATTTTTTTTCATGCTTCACACACACTCTCAGAAATAAAGGTACAAAACTGTAACTTTTCTGTCACTGGGATTGTACCCTTTCAAAAAGTACAGCTTTGCACCTAAGGATTTCATTTTAGTACCTCAGAAGTACATGCTGGGACCAAAGAGAGCTTATTAGTACCTCAAAAATACATATTAGTATCTCAAAGGTACATATTAGTACTAAATGTTTACACATCTGTACGTAATGGTCCTTACAATTACCTTTTAAAGGGTGCTGCCCCACTAACACCTAGGGGACATATTTTGACTTTTTTCTAACAATGTAGGTCCTTAAGGTACGGTAATCTACAATTTTTTTTATTTTGTTTTGTATTCCTGTAAAGGTACCAAACAGAAACTTAGGGTACAGCCCCAGTGACAGAAAAGGTACAGTTTTGTACCTTTATTTCTGACAGTGCAGTTGTGCGTTTAACTGTAGTTAAAGTTGCCAAAATACTTACCATGGAAGTTTGACTGAGCCATAAAGTACGTTTCGGTTTCAGGCGAAGATAAAAATCATTCCACTGTTGTCTTTTGACGATCTCATTTGCTTATAGCCGTAGTAGTTGTGCAGGAGATTATGTTACTTTTCCTGTGTTACGCTCTAGGTTTTATGTTGATATTCCAGAGAAGCTGACAGAGGAGGAATTGATGCATATCCGATTGAAAAAAATAAGTTCTGAAGAATTGTCGCAAACAAAAAAACAAAAAAGGTCAGATGGAAAATGAGAGTAATTTGATTCATGTACTGGCCAAGAAGATGGAAGAAAAAAAGACCTGAATTCTAATATTACTAAATAAACAAAGTCTAAGGGTAGGTGTTTAAATAAACATTCATATCTATGCATAATGTGAACTTTACAAAGTATCACCGAAACCAAGGTGTAGCGCATGTTGTTTTAGGCGTGTCAAGTACCATGGTTCATGTGGGAGCTGCCGGTTCGATTCTGACCCACCTTGATTCTGGTCAGCTGGTAGATCTTTGAAGTCTTCTTGTAGCATTATGCTTGTGTGTCGTAATTTTCCAAAGAATTAAGAAAGTCTGAAGATTAACACTAAGGTGAAATTTCCCAGAATCACAATTTAAAATGCCCAAAATAACAAAAGCACTACTCATCTTATAAATTCCAAGTTATAAGCGATATTTAAAGCATTGTGGTTTTCTTGGGTCGTTGTTTGAGTGGGTTAATGTGGTATTGTCGTTGAAGTCGGTTCCGCAGCGATCTTTACCTTTTAGGTTTGTGAATGTGGGAAAAATGGGTGGAGTCAAAAAAACTGATAATAAAAGATGGTAATGTTGAGGGCTTAACTGATGCAATAGTCAATAAATAGTTAGTAACACTTTACTTGAAGGGGTGTTCAGAAGACTGATATGACACCTTCATAATCATGGCATGGCACGTGTCATCATGAGTTTATGCACATTTATGTCAAAGACATCTCAAACAATGTGATCTTTGCAATAAATGACACTTAAGGACAGTTGTCATAAACGTGCATAAAATCTCCTTTATGTTCATGACACGTGTCATGTCAGTCTTATGAAAACCCCTTCAAGTAAAGTGTTATTAAATTATTTACTAATGAATAATTATTATTCCAAAGAAATCTTGGTTTCTTTCCGGAAACCTTCCATGTCTCTATACAGCATAAATGTAGATTAATGCTTTTGAACTGATTGCAGTGGAGAAAAATTGTCTCTGTTTTGTGTAATGTGTCATTACCATTGGTTTTTATCTAGAACAATTATCTGAAAAGTTATCGGAAAAGTTATATTGTTGGAAGCAGGGTGGTATAAAAATAACATCAATCTCCTTTTGTCTCTTATTTCTTTTCCCTGCTACAGCTCCGAGAAAGAGCACCTAGCTGAGGAAGATGAAGATGACCTGAAGGAGGTGTTGGACCTGAGGAAGATCGCAGTTCAGCTGTTACAGCAAGAGCAGCAGAACAGGTTAAATCTCCTTGTTAAAGCACATGAGTTGCATGAAAAGAAAGTTAATGATGCCCCTCCGTTCCATCAGGCACCCCCTATATAAACATGATTTTTAGGCTACTCCTTTCATCTCCTTTGCACTGCTATGCGTCTTGTCTTTTTCTGTCTTGTGTCTCATCCCGGTAACTCAAATGACTTCTCTACTCCATGTAATAGAAAGTAGGCCTACATAACGTCAATATACACATGGTTGTCTGAAGGATTACAGTATGGCAACTAGTCGTAATTTGCATATTTTCACTCTTAGAAAGGATGTGTTAAATACATTTTTTTGTTAATCTTTGTGTGTTAAGCTTTTAACACATTATGGGCCCTATTTTAACGATCTGAAATGCAAGTGCGAAGCGCAATGCGCAAGTGACTTTGTGGGCGGATCTTGGGCGCTGTTGCTATTTTCCTGGCGGGAGAAATAACTCTTGCGCCAGGCGCAAATCAATAAGGGGTTGGTCTGAAGTAGGTTCATTATTCATAGGTGTGGTTTGGGCGTAACGTCAAATAAACCAATCAGAACGTCATCCAACATTCCCTTTAAACGCAAGGGCGCAAGTTCCATGGCGGGTTGCTATTATTATGATGGATTTACCAGGCGCACGCCAGGAGCGGTTCACAGCCAAGGAGACCGACATTCTTGTGAGAGCAGTCAAAGACAGAGAAGTTGTTTTGTATGGGGATAGGAGAAACCCACCCAAATCAGCGTATGTTAAACAGTTGTGAGAGGAAATAGCCACAATTGTCTCATCAGCTGGCATCCCCATCGTTGCGCCAAGTGCTACAATGATGTCAGGAGATGGAGGAATCCCAAGCTTGCAAGCATAAGTTGGGCATGCCGTGTAACGGGAGGTGGATCTGCCTCAGGACCTGACGCCAGCAGAGGACATCGCTGCGTCCACCCTCAACGCTGAAAGGGTTTGGGGGCTTTGAAATCGGACCCAAGAAACGCAAGCAAGGTCCAAACCCAAAGTACACTTACAAATCAAGTTTATATACATTAAAGTTTCTTATGAAAATATTTTAATCGTTATTTGCATGAGAATTTTTTAACGCAGCCACACAATAAATAAAAACTATCACCACAATGCTCACCACTATGATTTCCCTTATCTCATGTGTTAATATTTTTTATTGTAACAATTTATGATTTGCAAAAATAACTGTTGCATCTGTGTAGATTAGATAAGCAAAGTGTGTGCGCGTTGTGCACGCTATACATTATGGTCAAGCATTAAAATAGCATAATGAACCACGCGCAATGCGCCACTGACTTTAGACTAGTTTTTTTGGTCAGTGGCACAATTGTTTTTTGAAACTGCAAAATAGCATCAGGGATGTTTGCGCCGCAACACGCCTCCTTTTTTGCGCTGAACCGCCCAGGGAGCGCAAGTTCATTCCCTAGTTTGCCGACGTGCGTCTGTGGAGGGAAAAACTCGCTGTTCGCCGGTGCAAAATACGAATGATACATGCGTCACTGACAAAGTCAATTGCGCTGGGTGTAAGATAGGGCCCTATGTGTCATTTTGTGTTGATTTTGTATTAAGAGTAACACAAAATGTGTTGTTTCAATAACCCCATTCACACAGACCTTTGGTCCCAGAAAATACCTGTAAAATTGCCAGACAAGCTGCTGTGTGAACGCAAACACGTTCCGTAAATCTTCTGGGATCGTTGCCGGAAAGAGGACCTAGTAAGATACCCGAAAACCCCTCTGTATAAACAAGAAGTGAAAACAATGCCATAATAGGTGTGTCCTAGTGGAAATGCGCATGTCATCACTACAAAAGTTAAGTTAATGAGAGATTTACATGCAGATTAACATTCACGACAAGAAATGTCGCAAACGACACTGAAGCAGTTATCAGGAAATTATAAATGAGACGTGTAAATAATGCTGGGCGTGCCGTAGTGAGGACGCACGTGTCATGGCAACATGAAGTTGGTTCAACTCTTTAAAATGAGCGATTTACATCCAATTCAACATTCATGACGAGAAATGTCAGCAAACTGGACTAACGCAGATATCAGGTAAGTTAGCTCGTCACTTACCGCGCTGAAGCGGAGATCATTAATCATAATAAAAGAATATTGCGTCACATGCTCATTTGAGCATATAATAAACAAAAATGCCCGTGCGTCATACCAACAAGATATTTTGTTCAGCTCCTCAAACGGGGGTTTTAAATGCATATAAACAATCACGATGAGAAATGTCTGAAAACTGTAATAAAGAAGAGATCAGGGAGCTCGTCAAATATCCACTCTGAAGCTGAGATCATTCACCAGCATTGAACGGCGCGTCACGCTCTTCTTTATAGTCTTATCATAAACAAAAATGCATGCGAGTGGTTTCTGGAGAGAGAAATAATAAATATTCAAACTTGAAACGCTGCGTAGAAGAAAGTGCAGGACTTTAAACAGGTCACGTGTCTTTCCGGGACCTTGCAGATTCCGGCAAATCATTGGCAGTGTGAATGAACAAATCACTACAGTAATACAGTAAATCCAAGGTGCATTTTCCGTGTATTTTCTGGAATGTCTGTGTGAAAAGGGCCAATAATAACACAAAGATGGGTGGATTCTGCGACAACGCATTTAGTGTGTTGTTCCAGAAACAAGACTAATGTTTTGTTTTTAACACATTCGTTCTAAGAGTGTTCATGTAGATATCCATGTAATATTAAACTGGTTTTGAGATATAGCCACCAGACACCAATCACATGTGTTTTTAGGAGTTCTTCATGTCAAAACAGCTGGACAGTGTGGACAGCTTGACATTAGCTTTCAAATGTTGTTTAACGTTCACACACAATGTCCACAGATGTCTGCAGCTTTTTAGTGCTCTTTAGTCCTTACATTGCTCACAGCTGGTGAGTTGACCTCATTTTTATTCTACCAACCGAATTGTCGACCATCCTGACTTTACTACACTTTTTATAAGAAAGTTCCCTATAATTTACTCATCCCCATGTCATTCAAGATGTTTGTCTTTCTTTCTTCAGTCAGAAAATGAAATTAATTTTTCTGAGGAAAACTTCGCAGTGGTTTCCAACCTTTTTCACTTTAAGGCCCCCTAGTTGCCCACAACAATATTTGAGGCCCCCACTGACTTAATTTTTTCCACATAAAATTAAATAGAACTTGACAGATGTATATTTGCTACCAAAAAATAAGAAACATCTTGATGTTTGCTTGTTTTAGCTTATTTTAATGCTTGTTTTATCCAATTCTTTTATAATTTTAAGTCATCTTGGAAATCTACTGAGGCCCCCCTGTGGGCTCGACCCCTGGTTGGGAAACACTGCTGTATGGTGGATGTAATTCATATACTGAAAAGCAAATATCCAATGCACTCGAGTGAAATGTTAAAAAGCCTTTAATACACTGGGCTACATATGAAGTTAAAGGATACACGGTATCTTGGTGTATCAGGTGTATCCCCAAGGAAGCCGAAATGCTTTTTCAGTATTGCTGAATCATTGTTTTGGTGGTTATATTCAGACATTTGACAGGTTAGGTGTGTGTGTTTATCGAAAAATAATGTATACCCGTGGATACTTTTTTAACCAATCAGAATAAAGCATTCAACAGCCCCATAGTATAAAATGCAATAATAAAGTTAATAAGAGATGAAAGTTTAGCGGTTCTGTTAATGTATTAGTATCAGTCCCTCTCTTTGTACTAACAAATAAATCATCATATTCCTCCTGTTCTTCCATTTCCTCCTCCATTGCTTCCTGCTTCTCTTCCTAACCCTGGGATTTGAATGGTGCACACATGACACATGACCGTCAGGCGGCGGTCCTTAATATGTAGGGCAGAGAGTCTAATACATCGTAGAAGAGCAGCTGGCAGAGCTCACAGGTAGAAGACGACATGTGTGTCTATATTTGTTTATATGTATGTCCAGTTTTTAATTTTTTGGATCATTTTTGACAGACGTTAAGTGTACGTTTTTGTGTTGGCACTTACGGTCCAATATTGATATTCGCATGACATGAAATTGCATGTGTGGATGTCATGGCAAAATAGTTTGAACATTTTCCAATAGCATGGCACAGTTACCCACAATTCCCCACAATTACCCCCAAAAAAGATATGGAAACAGCCTCTTTTGCACTTCTTTGTTCAGCTATGAGAAAAGTAGCACTTTAATTTAATACTTTTTAGAGGATTAATATAAATTCTAAACCAGTTTGTTGCTTTACATATCAACGCTCAGGTCTCTAAACAATCAGATAGAGCAGTGGTTCTCAACGCCAGTCGTCTGAGACCCCCTCCCAAAACATTTTAGATGTCTCCATATATAAAACACCTGATTCAGAAACATTTCAAACATTCTTGAAGGAGCCTGCTGAGTGGAATCAGGTATTTCATATAAGGAGACATCTAAACGTTTTGGGAGGGGGCCTGACCTCTGGAGTTGAGAACCATTAATATATTGGCCCTGTCCCATATGGCACACTACAGACTTGTGGACTTCCTCAGAATCCACACTTCGATGACATCATGTAGTGCAGACTTTAGGGACCCTTGACGCGAGTCCACGAGGGTGCACCGGAGTCGTATTTTTGGACAGACTCGAGTGTCACGCCGGAAATAGGAAGAGAAGTCGCCCATCAGTGTGAACTCCTCCCATCCGTTGTCTGATTGCTCTTTCGCAAGGACTTCTGGGTTGGTAAAGTGTGTAAAAGACCTCATCAAGGGTGCAAGGAGGCGCTGATGAGCACACTTTGGAGGGTAACAATGACAGAAGGGACACCTTACAGACTAATAGACTAAGCAAGCATCTGCAATTTAAGGCCACGAGACCAAAAGTCCACATGAAGTGCACCATTTGGCACAGGGCCATATCAAAGACAGCAGACTATCACCATCTGCATCTTCAGTTTTCAAAAAAAAATACTTGGCAGTGAGCAAAGGTATCACACTTGCAACTAAATGTAATTTGTTTCAAAATCTTTCAGTCTTTGGAGCTGACTGACTGTCTGCATTATCATTTTGTCAGCATTAATTGTTTCCTTGTTGGCCGTGTAAGTAATGATGTAGACTTGAGAAAAAAATGTCAACATTGAAAGAGAGGATGTTGACTCATGTCAATTATGAAATCTTGCAATGGTGCTGAACTCATAAGAGGCGTCAGAGACATAACTGTATCTTACACATTGACATGCATAACTGAAATAACTTCTTAATTCAACATAGTTTATTACATGGTACATAAAAATAAGACTAGTTTAAAAAATGGAGTACATTTGGGCACATCTATAAAGATGGCTGCACATTTTGTATAATTTTTCATGCATTGTATAAATGATAGTGAAATCTATTTAAAGGTCCTGTTTTTCCTGATCCCATTTTTCAAACTTTAGTTAGTTTGTAACCTTGCATTTAGAGTAGGGATGTTTACAATTAATCAATCTTTGATTAATCAATCTTTGACAATACATTTTTGATTAATTGTCGATAATAATTAAATCGATAAAAATGAACGATTGTCGGATAAGCAAGATCATACACGTACATACGGTGCCTGCGCAAAACACATACTGCCGGAGGAAAAATGTAGCGAGCGCACAAAAGTTAAACTAGCCATGATCACATTGATGCTCGATGCCAAACAAATACCTGGCCTTTTTAATGTCGTGTGAGACTAGGCTGGCTGCCAACCCAACGAAATGGCATCTGCAGTGGATCTGGGTCCGATACTAAAAATGCAAATACGGTTAGGATACTGAAAGCAAAGACCCTCTTCAGGGAAGCCTGCAAGCTAAGCATATAGCAACGCTGCTAACGCTGCAATACACAGGAAAGGAGACCAGAAGCCGGTTTTAATTAACAGATTAAATTGTAATCTTAAATTTTGGCAAGAAACTGCAAATGTAAACTGTAACTGACTGTTGTTACATGTTTGAATGCCACTAACATATGTCACTGATCATCATTATTGCCTGGCTGAGGTGCTACACGCTAGCCAAGTTGACTGTTGCGTGTTTTCTAATGGAAGGTTGCCATCTCGATAATATAAGCATGTCACAAAAAATTTAACATATGAAATACAATCTCACACAGCAAGATGTCTTCAATTTCAAGCTCATTTGCTTCACATTTTGCGTCTCAAATTCACGCATAAAACATGACCGCGCCACTTGTCTCCTATTTAAAGGACAAGTTCAGAATTTTACACTTAAAGCCCTGTTTTCAGATTGTTTATGATGAAATAGAACGGTTTTGACTGAAATTTCGACAAATGCGGCTGCCCCGAGAATTTTCGGGTGTTTGTTTTTCACCTCCCACCTTTATATTGGCTTTATAGGTGCACAGGAACAATCCTTCCTTAAAATGCATTCAACTTTCATTTACAAAGACGTGAAACTCACCGAGTGGTCAGGGGTGTTCACTGATATGCTCACACAAAAATCGCTGCAAAAGACGCTTTCCAACAGGTGTTTTAGCATTCGTTGTAAACTTGTGGACCTATTTTTCCAAACGCCTCACACCCGTACATTCTTTCGCTGAGAGCTTGAATAATAGACACTCCAGCCCAGTTGGTGGCGATAATCCGCCTTTGCCAATTGCAAGAATAGAAACAAAGTTCCCGGCGCGGAGTAATACCGTACCTCACAGCACATCTAATACAAGTCAATGGAGTTGGACAAAACTGCGATAAAACCTGTTGAAATGCATCTTTAGCAGCGATTTTGGTGTGAGCTTATCAGTGAACACCCCTGACCACTCGGTGAGTTTCAAGTCTTTGTAAATGAAAGTTTAATGCATTTTAGGAAGGTAGTTCCTGTGGACCTATAAACCCATTTTAGAGGTGGGAGGTGATACAATAAACACCCGAAAATGCTCGGGACAGCATCATATGTCCAAATTTCAGTCACAACCATTTCATCATAAACAATCTGAAAACAGGGCTTTAAGTGTAAAATACTGAACTTGTCCTTTATAACGTGTGGGCGTCCAGGCCATCTGTAGTTGCTAAGTAACCTAAGCATTGCCGTTGTGACGTGCACCCACCGGTGGAAAAAGAAACTGGCGTATTTTCTTTAACAGAATTCGCCTTTCAAAACCTACAGCGAACGGCTGATTTGGACAACAGCCCTCTACTTTCTGCATTGATGATGTCAATAGAACAGTTTTTTGACTAAACTCCGCCCACAGGAATACGTCAGTCGCCAGCTAAGCTAACGGCAAGCTAAGCTGCTATCGAATCACAACACACTAAACAAACTACACAATCAGAACTCGATACGTATTTCTGAAGGAGGGACTTCTTAAACAAGGAAGACATCAGCCCGTTTTGAGGACAGTGAAAACAGCGATATAGAGATAAGTAAATTGTGTGAAAAATACTGCGTTTTTTTACACGTGAAACACGAACACATGTTATATTGTTGTGCGCTGTAAACACAATCAAAGCTTCAAAAACACACAAAGAACAGGACCTTTAAGAAACGCATATCTGATCCTCGTTTACATTTTTATATTTTAAAATATATGTATGCATTATATATAAGCCTAGATGCATTAATGCACATGTGCACATCGCTATAGAGATAAGTAAATTGTGTGAAAAATAA
This sequence comes from Paramisgurnus dabryanus, assembly GCF_030506205.2. Taxonomy (NCBI): domain Eukaryota; kingdom Metazoa; phylum Chordata; class Actinopteri; order Cypriniformes; family Cobitidae; genus Paramisgurnus; species Paramisgurnus dabryanus. Next base: position 14,832,156 of record NC_133341.1, read on the forward strand.
TCTTTCTTTGTACATGTGAAACATGAACATGTGTTATATTGCCCACCGTAAACACAATCATAGCTTCAAAAACACAGGAAAAACAGGACCTTTAAAATCCAATAAGATGGGTAATGCATTTCCAAATATCTATTGTTTCATAATGCCTTTTATGTGGTTTTATACTGTTCAAACAAAAGACTAATGAAGTTGAATATAGCGTGTCAAGAAAAACAGTTTTTTGGCACTTGTTTAAACAAAACCTTTTACAGAGATGACTGAAACAGGAAGCTATGATGTGATAGGTGTTCCTGACATGTGAGCAGATGACCCCATAATTAAACCGCCTTTGTTTGGCAGAATATTGTAAGGACACGAGGCATGATTGCTTTCCAGAGAAATGTTTTTAGTTTTAGAAGTGTAATAGAGGTGTTTTAGGCAAGTGATTTGCTTTTGTTGCTTTTTCATGGGGAGAAATTTTCTTGATACTGTTTTCATATTTTGCACATTCAACTTGTTTTGTCCTAACACATTTTCCAGGAAACTTGTTATAAAAGACATGGTGTTTTTCTGATCTTACAGATTTCTCAGCCACTCCGGTAGCAGCACCAAATCGAGATCTCCATCTCAGACTGTTAGAAGGTATTATGACGCACATACTATACAAACACCTCTACGTGGATAATTTACAATGGATCTGCTTCATAGTAACAATAATAACATTACCAAACATTCCTCTATGACTTGCTTATCAGGATTATTGGGTTATTGTGTGTTATAATAATTAGGTACCTGATTAAATTGTTTTTCATATTTCCTAATTTTTAACTGCACATGGGCTACTAAACCATTATAGTCTTCCTAGTTATACAAGAGCATTTGAAATGTATCAGAAGAGACCATCACGTGCATATAAAATTGAGTTGATTTGGAATGGGGACCCTACATTCACTCTCCGTGTCTGTGGAAACACCCTTTCTGTGATGTTAAAGAAAGATTGGGTGGAGGTGAGTGGGTGGGGAAGGTTTAGTTGTTGGCACTTGAACAGGTAGTGACAGGTATTTTGAGTACAGAAGATGTTTTTACACAATGGTGAATTTGACATTTAGCACTTTTATATCCCGTTCTGTCATCACCTTACCGCACAGATTTTTAAGATGTGATTTTTGGATTAACTGTGATGAACCTGCATATTTTTAATCTGGAGCTAGAATCTTCATTTTGACGCCTCTTTGGATCCCTATGCAATAAAAACTCTTGAGCTGGACGTGAGACCAAAAAAACGTTTGCTGGTCTTCTTATATTTCCCCGGCTGGTAATATTGGTGTTTCACAGATGCCAGAAACCCAATATTTTCTGGAGGGCATGAGTGTAATTACAGTGTACAGAAGAGACAGTGTAGACACAAAGATGTGTATCAAGTGTAATTATGAATTTTGCACTTGGCCAGCGAGTGGTCATTTATCACCAATGTCATTTATCACATAGAGACAGCTCATGGTTGAGAACAACAGGCCTAAACAACCTGTATAGTTATATGGGATAATGATTCCACTATTTACACTTGTTGTGAACATACAGGGATGGTTCACCTGCTCTCCTGCTGGATGACGTTATTGTCAACATATTTCCCATTCCTTGGAAATTTCCCAGAAAATGTAGCATTAACAGCACTATCAACAAGTTCAGCCATCTTAAACAGAAGTTTGTCACAGTACTTGCCTTGTATTTGGCAAAGGTACCAGAATCAGTTGTTAAAGGTGCAATCAGGGAGTTTTAGCAGCATCTAGAGGTGAGACTGTGAATTGCAACCAACAGTTCAGTCCACAGCTCACCCCTCCTTTTCCAAAGGCATAGTAAAGCTATGGTAGCCTCCATAGGACAAACACGTCATCATCTGTGGGTGTTTTCAGACCTTAACCTTTGTTTCTGAACCAGGTCCGTTTTCTTCTTTGGTTTGGTTACGCACATGGTAATAGCGTTCGAATCTGCAACAAAACAACCGCTCTGAGGGCCCTATTTTAACGATCTAAGCGCATCGTCTAAAGCGCACAGCGCACGGGCTAAATGGGCGTGTCCGAACCCACTTTTGCTAATTTAACGACAGGAAAAATGGTTTGTGCGCCGAGCGCATGGTCAAAAAGGGTTGGTCCTATTTTTTTAAAGAGTAATGGGAGTATTTTGGGCGTAATGTGCAATAAACCAATGAGAGTCTCAGCTCTCATCCCCTTTAAAAGCCAGTTGAGCTGGCACTACTGTATGTTTAATCCCTATTTAGATGACGGACCTTGTAAACTGAAAAACTAAGCGGAGGAAGATGATCCCCAGTTTGAGATTAATGTTAAATAATTGTGTTGTTTTTCACTTGTATTGAAATTGTTATTTTTTATGTAAACCTTTAAAACCCGTTTTCTTTTAGTCATGGAAGTAAAAAAGCAGGCTTTTAATTGCTTTAAATGTAGGCTATGGCTATCCAATATTATTAAAAAATTATTTACAAGTATGTAAGAAAAGGTTTGTACTCTAAAAATACTTTATTTGTAACAAACAGGAGATAAAAAATTTACAAACGGCTCTAAGCACGTTTCAGCACTTGGACAACGTCAGTTTTTTAAAGCGTTACTTAAAAATGTTTCTCATCCCACCATATCCACAGGTACAGAGTCATCATATTTAATAAATCCATTAGGTAGTATTTAAAAAAAAAACATTTAAAAACAGATGTTTTTCTTTAAAGCAAAGGATTTATTTACTTACCAGGCTACAGGTGAAGCAGCTCTTTACATCTTCTAACGTCTCATAATTAGTCCTCATTTATGTTCAAGAGACTCAATAATAATCTTTTACATTCTATGAGGTGATCTTGGCCCCGTAACAAAAAACACTGGAACGGTTCGGGTTAAAGTGTAAAAAGCTTACAACGAGCAGGCTAGCTTATTGCTTTATTAACCATGAACATACCTGATAGCTCTTTGGTGGCGAATACTGGTGAGCACGTCAACCTATTCAAAAGCAAAACGCACCTGTTCCTTATAAAATGTCTTCTAATTGCTCATCTCCACAATATGTACATGGAAAGAATTATGTCTGTCTGAGTTTTGATTCCTGCTCCCAATAATGAAGTAATATTATCACAAAAAATCCACACAATAATCCTGCAAAGCTGAGAAGAATAACGGAAAATTAAAAGACGCACTTGAACCAATTAAAGGAGTGATTACTCACATGTGACTTGTATTAACAAAGTCTGGTTTGTTTGAAAATATTGCCTTGTGAATTGAAACCGAACCAACATGAAATTGACAAAACGTGCTTAATAGAGCAGTTTTTTCTGCTGTAGAAACATGACAGTGACTTACAAGTAAAGGGACCCACAGTGTATGTAGATAAAAATGGCTCATTTTAAGGTAATAAAAACAATACAGTTCATTCGTCAAGATGTATTATTACTGTAGTTTCAGGTGTCACGCCACACCACACACTATCAGTTTAGCCATGCCAAAATACCCCTAAACACAGAAATTTGGGATTTCTTGTTTTAATGCAGGCACATTTTAACAGCAGGATAACATTGGTTCTACCATTTTGTAAAGTTTACCACAGTTCTGCACACCAAGACAGTGTGTGTACAATTTAATTTTCTATACACCTGTAAATTTGCTTTTGGGTATTACTATTATGTACTATAAACTTTTTTCGTATACAAAAATTAGGATTTGGACAAATAAATTGTTGTACACAAATGCCCACTGTGTCTCATTTGGATGAGAATGTGGTATTTCATTGTTAGCTTTGAGGTTTAAGAAAACTATATGTGAAGTGCCGTATCTGATTGAAGAACACTATAATTAGTATTGTACTTTGTCTCTGTCGCACACTTGATCTCGGTGGTTACAGCTCCAGACACATTAAGCTCACAACAAGCACATACAGGCCCTCCGTTGAGGTTGAAATTGATGTTGACCATGTCTTTGCTGGAGTAATGACCATTGACCTGTCAAGTATCAGCGGTAGCTCTTTATACATGTCGGGTCGCATTAATCAAAAGTTATAGCATGACTGTGGTTTGAATGATGGATCACAGCAAAGCTGCATACTATTGACTTAAGACTCTTTCTACACAGACAGAATGGGCAGAATAATCATTTTAAACAGCACACACACTCCAATATGTACCCACACACATCTGTATTAAAAAGTCTATACTGAACCACTTTATACATTTTTCTTGCATCTGTTGTAACTCTTTCTCTGCCATTTGTGAGTTATCTCATCAACTAAGAGAAAATATTTGCATACAAAAGTGTTTCTGATTAATTTTTATTTAAGTCTGCAATACCACGATTATACAATTTATGAAAAAACTGAAGCCAAAACTTGATTTACTCATTTTAAACTCTGTGTATGTTTTGATAACAATTCTGAATCTAAACTCTTAACAAAATTCCTTCACAAAAATGCAAATTAGTCTTTTTAAAGAAAAATACCCATATTTAAGAGTTTATAAGAAGAAAAATATAGATTGTATTTTGTCTGTTTATTGTTTGTTTGAAAGCAGATCTGTTCTTTCATTTGATATTTTCATATATTTTTTGAAGAAAATGTTCCTGGAAGGCATTTTGTGAAACTTTTGTAAAAAAAAGACTTTTCAAAAAATGGATGGCGAGGAATGAGTTAATGTGACACACATGCAACGCTGATTATACTGTGTGTTTTTCATATATAAAATATATTGAATGCTATTAGATGGATGTATTTGTGCAAATGCGTGTTTGGGAGCTTTTGTAACACAATCTTTTGTTTTTCTTTTGTTGATTCCAGTGCATCATTAGATGAGGGAAGCAGCTCCGCATCTGCTCTCAGTGGACAGGTACAAATGCACACACACATGTTCAAATGCATGCCAGGGCAGTACTATGGAACTTTCATGGATTGCTCTTTATGGTATATCCACTGAATGGTATAGAAAAACAGACACGGGACCTTATTCGTAATACCTGCATCGTTTCATAGCCCTCACATGCGAGCAGGCATGCAGCCACACTCGATTTGTTTTGAAAACTTTGCCTGCATCTTCACTGTAAAAGCTTTAATAGCGTGAGATTGTAATCTTGATGAAAAACATGCGATTAATGTACTTGCTGTGTTTGGATGTGGGTAGGGATGTTGATATCACCAGATCGACAACCGCAGCTTGTTAACCGAACATTAACCGTTAACTGATAAGATTTTATTATTAAATTGCCATTGAGTATAAATACAGTTTACGGTTGTCTGTGACCCGGTAAAACAATACAAACATTTTATTTACAAACAGCAGCAACAACAGAACCAGGAAATATTTATACATGATCAAATTTTTATGCATTACAGAGCACACAATCCAAACAGGGCGAATTGTCTCTTTTTCATCTACCAAAGTGGCTGTTTCTAAAGCAGGAGACATATAAAAAAGTTTTGCTTTTGCGTCTTCTTTTGTGCAAAAAGGGAGATGTTTATGGTCATGGTCTAGGGCGATCTGCAAAGATCTGGCCACTAATATGTGCAGGAGCGTGTAAGATGGACCGCATCCATCTTGCATGCAAAGACGCGTGTCTCCATGCAGCTTCCAAACCATACTCAAGCATGGACACATACTAATGATTTCTTATACAAATGGTTACTTAAGCAGATGATCAGTGCAGCGCTGATTTGCGTCATTTTCAGGACATTCACAAATTAAGGATAGAAAAGTGGTGAAATGTCTATAAGCTTGTGTCGACATGCACTGTGTGTTATAAAAAGTTAGGACGAAAAAGATGCACAACCAACCAAGAGAATCGCAGCATTGATAGGCTTGTTAAAACAAAATCCATTCAAGAATTTGGGTAAATTTCACAAGGAATGGACTGAGGCTGGGGTCAAGGCATTGAGAGCCATCTAACACAGCCGTGTCAAGGAATTTGGCTACAGTTATCATATTCCTCTTGTTAAGCCACTCCTGAACCATAGACAACTTCAGAGGTTTTTGCCTGGGCTAAGGAGAAGAAAACCAGACTGTTGTCCAGTGGTCCAAAGTCCTATTTTCAGATGAGAGCAAGTTTTGTATTTAATTTGTAAACTGAGGTCCTAGAGTCTGGAGGAAGGGTGGAGAAGCTGCCTACACTGCTAAAAGCACCAAAAGTTGGTTAAATGTCCATGGTTTTTGGTGGGCTTGACTGGCCAGCAAACTCATCACACCTGGAGCCCATAGAATCTGTGGGGTATTGTCAAGAGGAAAATAAGAAACAAGAGACCAAAAATTGCAAATGAGCTGAAGGCCACTGTAAACGAAACCTGGGCTTCCATACCACATCAGCAATGCCACATCGCTGCCATGTCCAATTAAAGTAGTTATTAAAGCAAAAAAGCCCCTACCAAATATTAAGTACATATACAGTAAATGAACATACTTTCCAGAAGGCCAACAATTTATATATATTTTTTAAATATTCTAATTTGTAGAAGTTGGTGGGTTATTGTTAAATGTGAGCTAAAATCATCACAATTTAAAAAAAAGAATTAAAGTACTTCAGTCTGTGTGCATTAGATTTATTTAAAGGTAGGGTATCACATTTTGAAAAATGCTAACGGTAGCCGCCTAGCAATGAAATCACGATCCCACCCTCCAGTCAAATCACCAGTGAGAAAACTTTGCCGTACAAAGTGAATAACATTTCCAAAATAACCAACATAAACAACATATTTACATCAGAATTAGTTAAAGGACACTTTCGGTTGTGTAGACGTAGTAACTATATCGTTACGCTAATCCGTAAACGAACACAAATTTCATAACCAACACAATGATTCATCAAAGTAGAATATCTGAATCCATCTCAATACAAACATATCGCGTACCTACCTTACCAAAATAAACAGTGCAACGATCCTTTCAAACCCTTTGCCTCCTGCAGCTGTTTGCTTCTCATGGTAAAGCAGTAAAGTTACCGATGTTGATTTGGGTTTTTGCTCTTTGCTGATCCAGGCAGTTTTTGCTGTTGTTGTTATAAAACATGTCTTTAGTTTTGTGGCTCCTGTGCAGGTTCTCAATTCAGCAGAAAAGTTTGCCATTCTCCCTGTTTACAGACAGGAGGTGAGCACATGTGAATGTGCAGATGACGTATGGTGCGGGGTGGGCATTCAAATTACGCTTACGGATGAGGGACAAAAAAGGCAACGTCCGTTCGGACTGAGATCTATAATTGGTTGAAAATTTTTTGGTCCTACGCCTTTCACAGATAACATACATTTCTACAAATAGATTTAAACAACTTAACATAGTGATTGCTATCAGGATGTGAGGGGACTTTTATCCAGCATAACAAAAAATGTTTCAGGATCAAATCTGTTACCCTGCTTTTAATACATGAGTTGTACAATTTGAGCTGAATTACTTAAACAAATGAACTTTTACACAACATTTTAATTTATTGAGATGCACATATACACGTAAACAACCGTTGAACATTTTCTCTTATTTGTCAGTGGCATCCGGTTTTCGATTTACGCCGTCATTTTTATATTTTCTAATTTCTGTTTTATTTTTGTCTTTTTCATTTCCGAAGGAGACTGATCTCACTGATGAAGATGCAGCTTTTTTTGAGGTCACTCTTCATCACATTTCTCCTCATCCTCATTCATTTCACTATCCCTGCATCATTGTATCAGTTAAGAAACATTTAACACACACACACATTTTGACCGTAATGTTGTGATTGGCTCCTCAGCCTTCCTCCTCTTGCTCATTTGATGGAAGTTTAAAATCAGACGACTCTGAACCAAGATGGCCAGAGGTTCCTCCTGTGCTTAACCAGAATGAGGACCGCAGAAGAAACAAATATCTGAGAAAGGACTACCTGAAGGTAACCACTCCAAAAACACAAACTTGCAATGCCATTCTCACCTCTTTTCAAAAGCACACACAGAGAGTCACGCATACAGATAATAATTTCCCACAAAGATTTCGTTACTACAATGGATGAGATTCAGATGAGTTTACCTGCACTGTAATTACATCTACTTTAAAACACATTAACAGCAGGATTTTTTGGCAGGTGTTTTTTACTTGCCCATTTGTTAAAAATTAAAATAAAAAGTTTTGTCCTCAGTGGATTAAATTAAGTAGAGAGCACTGTGTGACTGTTCAATATTGCGTGCCAAATATTAAAGCACTGTGGTCATTATAAATCACACCCATGTATTTAGAAATAATAATTATAAAAAAAATCCTTGCAGTCTTCTGTGGTCCTTATCTGTAACTGGGCAATTCAGGATGCACCAAACAAATTCTTGTTAAGGTGGATTTTTCGATGAGACGCTTTATGGCAAGATAAGCATCACTTTTCAAGCGCATCATACAAATCTCAGCTTGCGGTCTCGCACACACTGCAGAATGGATTTGTTGGAATGCAGAAATCCATGAACTCCACCCACACCTGTGTCTGATTGTAAGTGATGATATTCTTATCAAAGACATACAAATCATTTCCTAAAGAATACATCTGTCACCCATTGTTAATCTTTCAACGCGGTGAAAAATTTACTACCAGATGTTTAATCCACAAGCCACAGGCCTGCATGATAGTGGGGTAAAACTTTTTCCTGCGATGTATATTGCGATATAAGAAATACTTGATTACTTCGCCAGATGACTCGGTTTAAGTAAGGGATAATGTAGAGGCAGCCGGTAGTTATTGGGAAATAAGCCCCGACAGTGTGATCAGGACCCGACGCGAAGCGGAGGGTCTTGTATCACACTGAAGGGGCTTATTTCCCAATAATTACCGGCTGCCTCTACATTATCCCGCTTATTACACGGCTACTTGCCACATAAGAAAAAAAACTGGACATGAATATGAATTTGAAACATTTTATTGGCATATTTGTTTTAGATTAACATTTTTATCCTTCCGCGAAACTTTGCACAGATGCATAAAATGATCGTAATACCTTATTAAGATCCTCTGCTTCATACTTGTCTCCATTTTTTCTCTTTTAGCCAGTCTTTGAGAAGTTTTAATGCCCATTCTGTATTTTTTTGTGTGTTGGCTTCGTAGCTGTCATGCTCTATTTTGTCAAGTTCAGTCTCAGTAAGCTGTCTGTGTCTTGTCGTGGTTGTCGAGTGTTTGTCACAAGATGGCGCCAAACAGACAGTAATCTTTATTGATCTTTATTGGCGCGGAGCGATTTTACTCGTGCAAGTAGTACCGGCTATGCGTTATTATTTTGGAGCGGTTATTATTTGAAAAGAACGAACCTGCAAATGTCTCAACTGACCAATCAGAATCAAGCATTCCAGAGAGCCATGTAATAATTAGAAATAGCTTCTGCTTTGAATTTCTTGAGATACATCTGTGATATCTGTCTGCCATCTGAGATCTTTTCTATATAGTGTACAACTGGCAAAGGGGTCCAAAATAGTGTTTTTTTGACTGTTACAAATGTGCGCATTACGCATTGTGCTCTGATGTTCAGTAATTCCATTCACACCCGTCGCTATGGGCGGGCCATAGGGGGCCGGGCCCGCCCTCAAAGACGCTTGTGCCCCCCCAGTATTTAAAAAAATACTGTAATTTTAAATGATCATAGTTGCTAATTTTGTGTTGCATTAATGTTGTATTCTTTATGCTAAAACATTAAAAATATAAAAAACAATGGTGTGATTTTGTTTGATTGATGGGAATCTAGCTACACTGCAACAGCCTATCACGAGGCTACGTACGACACGTATGTGACGTAGCCTACGTCAGTGTAGCCGCTCAACAGTTAGCGCACTTTTTTCAAACTAGATGAGTTTTCGCTTAGCTATACTGCTTTAAGATGGATATTATCCGCAAATGGTTAAAAAGCCCACCAACAGTCTCTAAAATTGAAACGACATCGACGCCTGATGTTGGAGAAGGAGACCCTGGACGACAGCCTGAGCCTGATGCCAGCTCCGTGGAGCCTGACCCCGGGACTAAAAGACTACTACATTCAGAAGATATGGACTTGTTCACTGCGGTGATTCAGCTTGCTTTTGAAAAGGACCTCACTCACAAGTTTAATTCCGAGTGGACACTTTATTAATGAGGAGGTTCTGCTCGGAGAAACGCCGCCTGCCGCTGTACTGACAGGAGGGAAGGGAGAGACGACAGCGCTGCCTCCACTAGGTTCACCACCGTAGGTTCAAAGTCTGCGTGCGTGCGTGCGTGCGTGTGTGTGTGTGTGTGTGTGTGTGTGTGTGTGCGCGCGCGCACGTGTCTCATGGCAATGCATATCCCTCTGTTGACTGCTTTAAAATGCAATGTTTGAGAGATGCCTCTAGATTTATGGATATTCATAAAATTGCTTCTATATGTACTGTGGTGTAGGCTATAGGCTGGTATTATATTGCTGATGGTTATGTTTAACGTGATGATTACGTGCTGCGCGAATAGAGTATATATTATTATAAGTATACGTACTGTAGGCTAATAATAAGTGTGCCCTCCCATGCATTTCATATGCCCCCCTTAAGACTGAGGTCTGGCGACGGGTCTGATTCCATTGCCAATATATCTGGTTAAGCAAACTTGGATATTCATATCTCTGTATCAGATGAATCTTGTCTGTAAGGGAATTTACCTTTCACTGTTCATCAAAACGAAAATACAAGCACAGAAGGGTCTCTTTTAGGTTTGCGTTTGTCTAACACTTTGTCAGATGCAATGAAACAGTCGAAAAATAGACTAAATAACAGTAAGTTTCAGTAAAAGCATAATTGTGAATAAAAGGTTTGGTAGTGTGGTTTTTAAATTCACGTACACACCCAGACACACCTGTTGAAGAACCTTTCCCAACGTGCATTTACGCACACATATGCACACAAACATTTTGATGGCAGATTAAGTTACGTTTGTCTTTGTGATGAATGTTCCAGAAAGATGCAGAGGTTTATTTCATCTGTAAGACGGTTGGCTATTGTCTGATTCCCAGATTTTATCTTATAAAAAAAAAAAATCTTTGCACATTTCTGACAACAGCAGACATGCAGAAATGTGCACACAGATCCTTAGCTGATACTGTGCTGATGCTCCCCTTCTGCAAATGAAGTCCCAAAAAAAGAAATTCTTAAATGTGGTCATGGGATTAATTTGAATTATGAGAAGTCATAATGTCTGTGACTCACAGCTAAGATTCAGATGGAGGTTCTTAGTAGAAAACAGAATCATATGTGTCCTAGTTTTTATAAAGTTGTAGTTCAGTAAATTATTTGATAACATTTGATGGGGATTTCCTGTGTTTTTGACATGAATATTAAGATGTTATCTAAGTGGTGTTCTGGAGAAGCAGCCTTACAGATGAATGTAGCTGATACGCAGGTCTGATAGCAGATGCTTGGAATACAGCTCTTCCTTGATATTAAAACATATTTTTTTGTCCTTAAAGGGCTAATATGACGTTGCTTTAAAGGTCCCATATTTCAAAGCTTTCTAGAGTTTTATTTTAGGTTATGATGCCCTTATAAATATATATTTATTTTTACAACTGCTGTTTCAGGAGCTCTGCTAAGAACAAGTCTGATAATTCTGATAGACCTGTTGTTTTATGAGTGAAATACACAGTTGAAATAACGTTACCCATGGAAGTACACTTAGGGCCAGATTTACTAAACGGGGCAAATTAGCATGCAAGCGCAATTCCAAAAATGCGCCGATTTGAGTGTTAATATTTGCGGGTTATGTACTAAAAAAGAGCTAATTAAATAACACAGGCACAACGGCTGATTTTCATAACAACCAACGCAGTCTACTAAAAGCAGCGCAAAGTAATGGAGAGTCGCAAATAAGCAGAGTTGATGAGTTAATGCGTGATGCCCTTGAGTTCAGCACCACGGACATCACAGTGGACACTGAAAAGTGAAGGTTTACAAGAAGTTTTGAAACACGTGGTATTATGTGACGATTTCTAGTGACTCCTATTTTATTTACTTAAGCAAATAAAAAATAACATTATTGGCAAACAATATTTTTGAATAAAATGTTCCTCCAAATAAACTGTTACATGTTAAAATAATCCGCTGCATTGTATCATGCATTCTTTGCTTTCACAATAATTTCAGTCATTTCAAGGGCAAAGTAATTAAAGACATGCCTTTTTTTGGTGCTAAAAAATATTAGCACACATACCAGTCATAACACACACGCAAACATTAGTAAATCGTGTTGCGTGAATCATTTAAATAATCTCATCCCAAAAATGTTGCGTCTGAAAGGGAAACTCCTAGGAATGCATATGCAATAAGGTCAATCACAAAAACAACCAGACCTCACATTTTCAGCGCTAATTATCCACCGCGCGTCTTTAGTAAATCCAGAAAACGTTATTTAACGCCAAAATAATGGTTTGCGCTGGCGCAAGCTGTTATTAAATCTGGCCCTCAAATGTTAGTTTCTGTACAGTAATGTTAGATTACTAAACCGAGAGAAACCGAGACTAACTGTGCTTTCATACCGCCATCGGCCAGAGCGTCTAAGTGGCCGGAAGTCATTAATTTTCAATGAGAGCCGGCGGCGAGCTCCGTCGGGGGGTGGAGCGGCGCATCATGTACGGCGTGAGCGTCGAGGAGAGTTGAAATCTGCTCAACTTTATGGTAATGAGCTATGACGCGGTTCGGCGGCAACCAAGAGGAAGGCGGAAACGTTCGGCGGCAACCAATTGGAAGGCGGAAACCTCCACTTGAGAGGATTCCAGAGAATGCTTTCGAGCTAAAGAGCGTCCACTACACCTTTTCTATAGCGTCATTAGTAGGACAGCCAGAGCTTTTATTGACGCTCTTGCCGGTGGCAGTGTTAAAGCACAGTAAGAGAACTCCTCGTTTTAGCTCAATAAAAACAGAGACCAACAGGGTCGGTGTCTGTTACTTAAATAAAATAAACAACGTCTGGTTTCCCACAGATATCTATTAAAACGTTTGGCTACCAATGAATGTAACTTTACAAAAAAACACGTAGGCATCAAGTTAGCAACATGTTTGCATTGCATAACCATTTACAATATATAATTTCGGTTTTCTCTGGCTCCATAGGGCTCTATCTTACACTCGGCGCAATGCAGCGCAATGCGCGACGCAAGTGTCTTTCGCTAGTTTCCACCCTAATTTTCACGTTTAGCGCTGCGTTGTTTAAATAGCAAATGCATTTGCGCACCCTTTTGCGCCCATGGGCGTTCTGGTCTGAAAATGAGGTGTGTTCAGGCGCATTGTTGGCGCGTTGCTATTTTGAGGCAACTAAAATAGACTACGCCATTGACCAACAAAAACCTGGTCTAAAGTCTAAAGTCAATGGCGCAATGTGTTTTATGTTATTTAAAGAGCGCATTAGTATGTGCCTATAAACGGGAGGACAACGCAGGTTTGCTTATCACTAAGTACATGAATGCGCAGCAGCACAAAAATGCTTTTAAATATGAAAGATTAAAGGATTGAATGTAAAAGATTATTATTGAATCTCTTGGACATAAATGAGGACTAATTATGAGACGTTAGAAGGCGCAAAGAGTTGCTTCACCTGCAGCCTGGTAAGTAAATAAATGCTTTGCTTTAAACAAATGCATCTGTTTTCAAATGTTTTTTTAAATGCTACCTCACGGATTTATTATATGATGACTCTGTACCTGCGGATATGGTGAGATGAGAAACATTTTTAAGTCATGCTTAAAAACAAAGTAGGCACTGCAACATCTTTGATGAGTAGATTCCTGGAGAAACTGGCATTGAACTGTGCCACATTGACGATGCAGTCCAGTGCTAACAGGAGTTAACTTACAGGCCGAGTCCAAAGCTGGAAGAGTTATGATAATTCCGGCCTTGTCCACGTCAACCGGCCCAGGAAGTAAACTGTTGCCTACAATCCATGTGTTTTTTGTATTACAAGAAAAGGGATTTGCATTATTGGAAACAATAACTTGTGTCATCGATTACTTTGGGGTTTGTACCTTTTGCATATTGTTACCATGTACTAATACACACTTACACACCAAAGGAACTTTAAAACGTGAATCGGACAATAGTTGCTCTTTAACCGTTGGTCTTGTATATTAATGTTTTCAGAAGCTTTTCTTTTTTCAGGAAACATTTCATTTCCTGACATCCATCGATTGAACAGTGTTTTCTCAACATGGTGCGACATACCTTGGGGGTTTGTTTGTCAAAATGGGGGTGGGGCGGTGGACAGTAACAGTGCTCGGGGTGGTGACTGAAGGCGGTGACTGGCTATTTCTGATGTCACGTTTTATGGAAGTCACAACGGCTGTGTAAATTTGACTGTTTTGAAACTTATATGGCTCCTTTTGAAACTTATACTTACATAGCCCCTAGACCTCAGTTATCATGAAAAAAGCCCATTTCAGTTTTATAAATATGGGACCTTTAAAGAACATTATTTGGTGTAATGCAATGTGTTCACGCGATTTATGACTTAAAAACCACTTTTTTTACATACTGTACATTATTGTTTTTCCACTATGCCCCACCTTTGTGAAACTGCCGAATTATACAAAGCTCATTTTTGAAAAGCGGGGTGTGCTCAGATTTGATCCCAGTGCGTTGTGAATAGCCTCTTTCACACAGTAATTCTGGTAAATTACCAGTAAATACAAAAATGTGTCGTTCACACATGCAGAGATGTCCGTCTTTTTACCAGTAGGACATCATTCACACATCAGTATCAAAATACGGGTAAACTCTGATAGAAAGCGGAAGTTACCTGTGGCACGCGGCTGGCAAGCTCAGTGTAATATTTGTAAACAATGGCGGGTTATGACTTAATATCCACAGCATGTATTTTTCTGGTTTTCACATCTGTGGAAAACTCTGACGGTCGCGAAGTTGCTCGTGACCAAACAACATTGCGTTAGGCGGGTTCTAATGGAACCTGCGTTTGCACATTAGACTTCACAGAGAATGTGCTAAGGACGTCGGCAATTTGGCAAATAGATGGTAAGCTGTTTAAAACAAATTTGGTGAAGAAATGTGGACGTTAACTTCAGGTGATCTCGACTTTTAAGCAGTATGTGTGTGGAAACGTTCGTAAACAGTGCGGGGGTAAACCCGTCATCAGTATAAAAACGTTCTGATTGGCCCGAAGCTGTCAGCTGTCTGACGTAATCTGTTCTAAATGCTGGTAATCCTATATTTTTGTTCACACATAGCACTTTCCGATAAATTACTGGTAATCTTACAACCTGACTTACTGGTAAATTGGGAGCACTGATTTACCGGAAAGGTTCTGTTCACACATGACCTGTTAACTGCAATTTACCAGTAACTTACCATTAAAGACTGTATGTGTGAAAGGGACTAATGTCTGAATATCTCAAGCTTGTGATGGAAATATTATACTCCTTACCATATTTGGAATATCAGCTCCCAAAGCCACTTCTGTTCCCTACAGACCCCAGTGCATTTTTGAGGGCACAGAGCAGGCAGAATTATGAAAATGTGAATCAAGTCTACATCGACTCGTTACGAAAGTAAACTGATGACTGCAATCGTTAACATGTACCAACAAACACCACGTGAAATGTCAAATCACGAAAAGAAAAATGTGTGCTTTTAAAAAATTTTAGTTAAGCAATAAAATTCTTACATTTACTCTGCAGAACACTGGTAGACACACGTGCAAAGCTTCTGCATGTTTGCTTGTAGGTGTTAGGGTTTGTCAAAGAAAACACAATGGCACAAAAGAAAACTCCCACTGACAGCTCTATGAGGTTTCATGAATCTGTTAAAAAAACCAACTGTCAAGAATTTCAACTGATTGTTTTGTTGTGTAATACCGTTCTCTATACACTTGCCTGCCTGAATAATGCCTCTGTTGTTTAAACCATTAATACTCTCACTGACATAAAGACAATATCTTTTTAAAGTAGCTTAGTTCCCGTAATACAATGTTTTTATTGTGTTTTCTATGCACTTTAGAAACAAGTAGGCTTATATTGCCTAAATAAACTTTTCAATTCAGTATAGGTGTGCCTGTGTTTGCAGTACAGGTGGGTTAGATGTTAAAGGTTAACTTGTTCTCTAAAATCTTAGCTCTGGCAGTATATATTTATGATATAAAAAGTCTTTTTAAACAGTATGTACAGGGTTTTGTGGGGGATTTGTCTCAAAATAATTTAATCTAGTCTTGCGTTTAATTACAGTATTTGCATATATATATATATATATATATATATATATATATATACATATACATATGAGATGATTGTAAAAAATATGAATTTTCACACAGATTTTGCAGACATATTTCAGATTGCATTATTGTGTTTTTTGGCAGATGTGTAACATGTGTAGCAGATGTGAGTCAAGAATTTGTTGAAATAGAGGTTAACAGAGGTTTTCTTGTGATGTTTAGATATTACAGGCATATCAAAATGTGTTTTTTTAATTCAGCAGACCACCTTGATTTATAGGGAAAAAAAACATGTTACATTTGTGTAGTCACATGCTTAGATCTGATCCTGTGTTCTGCTCTCTGTTTCCAATTTCAGTATAAGTGCCAAAGTGCCCGAAGAAACTCCAGTGGAAATGACAATGATTGTGAGGTGAGACTCGTGTGCGTGTGTGTGTGTGTGTGTGTGTGCGCGCGCGCGCATGTGTGTGTACTTGTTAGACCTACATTATAGGGACAATTTAGTGTAGAGTGTATTCAGTTTTCATGTTGATCCCATAATTCAGCTTGCTTAGCAGACTGGAGCTGCATCTCAATTCCCCTATTTATATTATGTCCTAATAGTATGTACTGTTTTTGTGTTCGGAAAGTACATCATGTTGAGGGCATAATAACACAGTAGGCACACATTGGGACATACTAACGCAAAATGGAAGTGACGACTGTTGCCTGGAAGACGCAGTAATTCTTAAGAAATTCAAACATCAGAATACAACTCTTTGCATTCAAGCATTTCTTCATTCATTATTTGTCATGTAATGTTTACGCTATAGTTTAATTTATTGATTCAGTGATGCATCATTGATTTATTTAGTTAATTCTGTGTAGCACAACTAAACTCCGCCCTCTCGCGTTGAGTTGTGGATAAGATGAGACATTTGAGTATGTCTATGGATCTACACTTTAAAGGGGACATACCATGAAAATGTGACACTTTCCATGTTTGAGTGCTATAATTGGGTCCCCAGTGCTTTTATCAACCTAGAAAATGTGAAACAGATCAACCCAGTAACTTAGTTTTGGTAAACCATTCTCCACAAGCATGTGAAAAAATAGGTCATTGAAATTTGCCTCCCCTGGTGATGTCAGAAGGGGATAATACCGCCCCTTAATCTGCACTTTCCAATTACGACACTACCACTTAGTGCAGAGGTCAACTCATTTGCATATTAAAGTTGTAATCTATATGGTATTTTGAGCAAAGACTACACATACGTTTTCTAGGGACACCAAAGATTTATTTGACATCTTAAAAAAGTCTTGTGAAATGTCCCTTTTAAATGTTCACCTAAAACAGTAGACCATCAGGAAATATTATGGATACTCATTTCAATATACTATGATTTGGGACATGCTTATTCTAATTGAATTGTTTTAAAAATATTATTTAGGATGAATAGTCTGTTGATTGGGATGCAGGGATTTTTTGTATTAATATGTTTTCTGTGAATGTAATGTTTAGTGATTGCGTTAGATGATAGAAAATATTTTTAGGTCAATATAAAGTATGAAAGCTGGACCAGTGCGTGTGGGACTCCAACCATGATATTTCAGTTAATTACATAAATACAATTTTGATCATATTTGTCTGTGTTGTTACAGGAGGGAATGCGTTCTAATGACTTCACCACAACCCTCACAGTCTTTGGTCTTAAACCGAGAACAGGTAGATATCTCCTCTCTTCTGTCTTGTATCTTCATAAAATGTTTCCTGCTTTGTCTCTCCCATAGTGAGAGCATTTCCACTCAACCTTTTTTTTCTAATAATGTGCAAAATGTTGGATTTTCATTTTTGTTGTTACTGAAATTTTAAAGGAGGCATTAGTTGGACAGATAACCCCACTCTAAATACAGTCAAGCACCCACACTTTGGCTTATGCGGCCAATGTGTCAAATTCAACAAGTTATTAGCAATTTATGCAATCACACATTCAAGCATTGTTTCTGAAATCAACTACAAAGCTCTGTTTACACCTGGTATTAAGGTGCATTTTGGTCAATTGGATTTGTGTGTTTTGTCCACTTTTGACCGCTTCTGTCCTGATTACTTCGAGGGGATGGTCTATGGGTGAGTTGCTTAACCATGACAAGAAAAATAACGGGTTTAATTTGACGTGCACTTATATTATGTCCGTGTAAGGGAAAAATAATATATCAATCCAATCTGAGCTGAGAGAACAAGTGTAGGTGTGGCCTTTCTGTCTCCGCACATTTGGGTGGGGGTCCTGGAGGTAGATGTGAATTCTTTGAAGAATATTTCAGATGTTGATTCAGCAGGCCTTCAATGTTTGCAGAAAATGGTTTCCTCTGTATTCAGCCAGTTGGAGCATGTTTACAGCTACCTTTTGTCAGGATTTGGAGCCACCCTACAGTCCGAGTACTGTCGCTTGTGTTTTTAGTAAACAGGCTGCAAAACCTTTTGCAAATGTATAGGTGAGGGACTGTTTCCCACAGGATTTTGAGAGACTGTGGGGCTAATGACGTCACACACAAATTAGCATATTTGTGGCGTCATCGCGTCGTGTTTGCGGTTGGTCTAGTGTTGGCACTTAAAAATCAGTTTTTCTGATCTGATCTGACTGTCACTGTTATACTGTATTTTAACACTATTAAATGCTATTTTCACATATTATATGTTCTGTTGTCAGACATAAAAATTTCTACAAAACGCACACATACCACCACATAGGGTGGGAAAGAGCTCGCACGCAATGAACCAGTGTGTGTATTTGGGAATACACTGCTAACCTTTTGTTAAGTCATGAAAAACTTATTCAGCCGTCTTTTCTGTCAGAAACATCTGACAGTTTACTTTTTTTTAAGTAAGGAGGCCTGCACACTAGGGGTGCACGATTCAGAAAATTTCACGATTCGATCCGATTCCGATTCTTAGGCTCAAGATTCGATTCAAAATCGATTTTCGATTCAAAAACGATTCTTGATTTTAAAAAACTATTCACAGTATGTAAATGTAGTTTACTTCTTCCTATGTGACTGAATGTAGGAGATATACAATTTTAAAGAAAAAAAACACAACAAATTAAATGTAGTTTGATATTACTTTGTCTTAATGCAAAAATAAAAACTGATATGAAGCAAGGAAAGTCCCTCTCTATTTCTCTCTTGCCAATTAAAAAAAGCTAAATCCACTCATTATTTCAGATTCAAAAGTCTACTTGCTGTCCCAGTGACAGGGGACTTTACATTACAGCTTTGCGTTTTGTAAATCTTGAGTCAGCTTGAGCTTTGCTCGTTCAGTGCAATAGATTTTGGAAAAGATATGGTTTATTAATAATGTTAGAAAAGAGCCTGTTTTTATCGCCATAGAAACCGCAGGCACGCTGAAACTGCACGCGAGCTTTAGCACGGTAGCGCTCACGGTCATTCTCCGATCGACTCGGGTTTTACTCACTAATCAGACTCGGGACCCGAAGTAATTTAACCTTTACTGACCCGGACCTGGCTGACCATTTCAAATACAAACCCGGAACCATACGGTCCGCGGGTGCTCCGTGAAGTCCTCTAATGGTAAAACTCTGCTCAAGTTCAGAAACATGAAGGATAATGTGACACGAGCTTGTTCGCGTCGCATCCCAATTCATTGCGAAACAGAGAGCACGTGAACGGACACCGAGCTCATCATGTCGCACAGAAAATGTCATTATTAAAGAGTGTCATCATCACAGAAAAACAAAAAAGACTAAATTTGACGCCAGAAATACTTGGGCACTTGTTAATATAACTAAGCACAGCACCCAAGTAAAGTCAATGTGTGGGAAACACTGTGACGAGTGTGCAGGCGTCAGAGTGAATACGACGCAGCGTCATCTATGGGAATACTGAGATAAACTCATTTCAGGACAAAAGTAACACGGCATTACAAAAAAAATTTATGAATTGATTTTTGGAATTCTATGAATCGATTCAGAATCGGCAAAGCTTGAATCACGATTCAAGTGTGAATCGATTTTTTGCACACCCCTACTGCACACCAGAGTTTTTACGGTCACGGCCGACGCAGGTTTTCAATTGTTTCTAAAGGAAGCGCTGCGCTTTTCAAAAAAAATGTTTTTCCGCGCTGAAAGCGATAAAAGTTGATAAAAATTCAACTTTGAGTGAAAAGCTCCATTCGTCAATGTCAGTTTTCACACAGCCATCCAATCACAGTGGAGGAGGGGTGGGACAAATATCACAACAATCAACTGCCGCATTGTACAACGACTGATAAACAAAGCAAAAGTTTCACAGCAACCAAAGCACAAAAACAGCTGGCATTCAGTGTCTTCCAGGCGTTTTCATCCGCGTTTAATAGCTTTGGTGTGCACACCCCCTAATGCAAGTTACTTTTCAGTTGAATTAATTGAATTAAGGAAAAAATATTGTACTGAATTACTGAATGATCTTCTCAGTCATAAAAAACACCTGCAAGGCTTGAAAGAGATCAAGCTTCAGCCAAGTAAGAAAAAGTAAAGTAAGTAATACTTTCCATGAGAAGTAACTAAGTAACGCAAGGAGTTATTTTTTGGGGGAGTAACTTAATATTGTAATGCAATACTTTTAAAGTAACTTTCCACAACACTTCTCACAACAATGAATTAAAGTGATAGTTCGGCCAAAAACGATATTAAACCCATGATTTACTCACCCCCAAGCTGTCCGAGTTGCATATCTACATCGTTTTTCAGACAAACACATTTTTGGATATTTTAGAAAATATTTTAGATCTTTCAGTTGATTAAATGTAATGTTATGGGGTCCACCCATAGTCCACAACCTTCAAGTCCAAAAAAAGTGCGTCCATCCTTCACAAATTAAATCCAAACGGCTCCAGGATGATAAACAAAGGTCTTCTGAGGGTAATCCGTGCGGTGTTGTTGTAGAAATATCCATATTTAAAACTTTATTAACGAAAATAAATACCTTCCGGTAGCGCCGCCATCTTAGACTCCTCTGTATTCAGGAGAGAGTATTAGCGTAGTGTACGCACTTTTCTTAGTGACGTAGGACAAATTCGGAGGGCGGGGGCACAGAGCAGCAGCAGAGTAGCCTCCGTAGGCTGCGTAAGCTCTCATCCTGAATGCGGACGCGACTAAGATGGTGGCGCTACCGGAAGGTATTTATTTTAGTTAATAAAGTTTTAAATATGGATGTTTATGTATATACCAGGTGTAAAAGGCCTCTTAGAGGGCACTTACATTATGCATTAATCGCGCCTTGTGGTTCACTTGGGCTCAGGCTTGGAAGGCTATAGTGCAGTCTGTCTAAAGGCAGTTTCACACGGTACGCGGCAAGTGGTGGAATCGGCGCTTGGCTACAGCTTTTCTCATGTAGTGGAAGCGTTTTGTGCATTATTTAGTGGAAATATGTTTATCTTCAACAGCGCCTGCCATTAATAGTCTTGTCGGTAAAAGGGACAGGATTTTGGGTGCACGAGCAAGGCTTGTGGACCAGCTCCGCTTCACCTCTGTAACTGCCCCCGTTTTGCCGCTTTCCGCACGTCTCCTATTGAAAAAGAACTAAACACTCACAGTTGCCACGTACTGTGTGAAACGGCCTTAAGACTTGAGCTTGAGCACCATAATATAGGGAGTTGCAATGATCTAATCTGGATGCATTAATAACTTTTTCCAAATCTTTTTGAGATAATAAAGGCTTAATCTTAGAGATCATCCTCAGTTTACAGAAACTCAGGCTGACAACTCCGTCTGCTTGTCAAATTGTAGACTATATTTTAGAGATCTGCAATTGCTTCATCAAATTTATCAAACGAGACTGAATAAAACAACACAGACTTAACATTACGATGGGTTCCAGTGTTAAGAGAGCGCTTTACTTTTGCTCTGTTCAAAACAATCGTATCCTAATGACGAAAGCACGCCCTGGCTCGGATCGATACAAATACATTGTGAGTGTGTGCTTCTGGGGGAGTAGGGAGGGGGGACAATCACCCTGGGGCATGATTTGGTTTGGTTTGGATAATGTTAGTGCGCCCTTAGACCCTCTGAAGCTTTGGGAAACTATAACAGTAATTTGACACAGAAAACCTTGAGACAGCACAATTCACAATCACTACTTTTTTTAAACTAATTATAAATACTTGCAAACCACATGTTCACATAGGAATTCAGAGGTCAAAGGGAGAATTCTTCGGAAGACAAAAAAATGAAGATAATGGTTTTGGACAGAGTTTTGTTGTATTGTTTCTATTGTTTTTCATGTCATTGTAATTCAATGGAAAGCAAAAGGAAGGCTTGGACTTCCTGTCTCACAGTACAATGAAAATTTACCAAATGTATTAAACATTTGCTTTACAGTGTTATCGTTCTTTCCAGTGCTTCCCTTCATATAATCAAGTCAGCTTTTTGTCACAGTAGTTTCTTGTGCTCTTTGACACGTCAAAAGTGCTGCTGTAAGAAATAATTAAATTCTGTTTAAATTAAATTAAAACTGTACTATTTTATATAAAAGGGATAGTTTACCCCAAAAATGAATATTATGTCATTATTTTCTCACCCTTATGTTGTTCTAAACTTGTATGAATTTCTTTTTTCTGATGAACACAAAAGAAGACATTTCGATAAATGATGGTAAACACACAGCTGGTTGTAACCATTGACTTCCACAGTAGGAATAAAAAATATGATGGATTTCAAATGGCACAATCAACTGTGTGCTTACCATCAATATCTTGTTCATCATTTATCACAATACTTCCATATTACTTTTTTCTACCATGGAAGTCAGTGGTTACAATTAGCTGTGTGCTTACCATCATTTATTAAAATATCTTATTTTGTGTTCATCAAAATAAAAAAAACTCATACAGGTTCACATGCATCCGTTGCATCATAATGGTTTTAATGCCTTTCTGAAGTTTTCCTCTGTAGGCCACAGAGAAAAAAGCACGATCAGGGCACAAAATTAAAACAGTCAAAAGAATTGAGCCTGATTCACGAAACATGAGCAGAACAAATTTCTGTGTTAATCAATCATTTACACAAAAATTATTTCATGTAGAGTTTGCACAGCCATTTGTTCTGCTTGGGTTATATCAATAAGGCCTTTGTGACTATATTTTAGAGATCTGCCATTGCTTCATCAAATTAATAGCTCTTTAGGTGTTTGAGAAATGAACCACAGGCACCAAGCTCCAACAAACCTGTCTGTACTTAACAAGCAACCCAGTACACCTTGATTTAGCTGTGTTTGACTGAGGTTGGAGCTAAAATCTACAGGATTTTGAGTAGCAGGGTTGGAGACCCTAGATATATAAATGAAGAGTTTGGTTCCAAAACACAATAAACCCATTTTGACTCATTTGGGTAAAAATGTGTTTTCTATACCAAGAAAATAAATAAATGTGTATTCATCTTTGCCAAGTTATATTCATTTAGTTGACTAGTGGTATACACTGAAAAATCAAAACAATAATGGCATTAATCAGAACACTGTCATTGCTGCTGTCATCCTTGGGACATCAATGCTGAACTTTTACGATCAGCTGTAAAATGTTTTGGTCCTGCTCGATTTTCGTTGACTTTAAATAAAATAATGGAAAGTTAAGATCCGCTGGGGTCATTGTGTTAGCATGACAGAAGCTTGTGTGAGAACAAGAAACAGCCGACATTTTTCCGTTGACCAAGTTTTTTCCCCCGTCACAGAAACACATCACAGGTTTATCAATGCCATTAAAGTATTATTTAGTTTTTGTTTGTTTATTGATCACGAAGAACAAAGTAGTTGAGGAAAACTTGGATTCTGTGTGTATTCAACGCACCGCTATTGTTGTTTACAGTGCGTGGAATGGTGTGCTGTAATTTGTTGAGTGGATTTATTGCATTCTGCAGAGAAGGAAGACCGCTGTTTATTGCGTTTTGGGAAATAAGGGAGAAAAGATGACAGGATAACACGTCAGATATCAGATGTTGCGTAAATTTACAAATTGACTTTTTACTGTATATATACTGTATATATACTATAGAAACCCACAGATTGAGTGTATTGGGTGCTGACATGAAACAATATATTGATCAAATGGGTAACAGTATGGTGTAACAATGCAACCCGTAAAAAACATATACTGTATATTAAATAAATATTTTAAAATGTATTTTTATTTTGACACTCCACGTCTTCATGCAATATCTGTCTACGCATTTTCACCATTTAATCTCCCCTGTATCTCCATGTGTGTTAGTTTAGAATGTACAAAGTAGTACTTGTATCATATAGCAAGTGGTAAACAAAGAAAATGTTGTCTCTCCTGTTAGATAAAATTTTTGGAGAAATATTCTCTTACTATAATGTAACATCAGATTTATACCACTGTACTGTCATTGTGGTGAGATTTCAAACTGTTTCCAAGCAGATCAGTTTGACAGTGCCAATAATGTATTTCCTGTCTGCCTGTACAGAATGAGGACATACTGTACACTTAAAACTTAAAACTCTGTCATCATTTACACACCCTCACGTCATTCTGAAAGTGTCATTTTTTACTGTTGACCCTAAAAGTAAATATTAACTGATACCGCGAGTCACTGATATTCTGCCTACAGTATGATGTCATTTTGTGTTTCGCAGAATAAGGAAGTCATATATGGGTGATTGGGACATGATGTCAAATGGGACAGTATGTTTTAACTATGCCCTCATTAATGTGACATCACCTTTATTGGTAGTAGGTAGGGATGTAACGATATAATAAAAAAAAAAACTCACGGTACGGTAGTATTTCGGTATGAAGCCCACTGTACGGTGATTATTGAAACATTTACAGGAAGGAAAAACCTAATGAAGACTTGGAAAAACTGCCATAAGTGTTTACAATTTTCATAAAAAGGACAAAAATAATTAGACCATGTAATAAAGTAAAAATATAAAGTTTCAGTTTAGTTTGTCAACTTTAAACAACTCCCAATCAGTCAGGTTTTAAGAATTAAGTCACTCCCTCAATTGACCTAGTTTTTTTATTTATTATTATTAATGCTAATGCTTGGTACCCCTTTAAAAACAACGGATGTGATTGTAGAATCAAGAAAAGATGATGGGTTTTAAGATGGGTCAATTCCTGAAAACAAAAACAACCCAGTAAAAATGAAAATAGCAGCTTACTTATTGTAGCTGAGGGCTATTTCAGATTTCAAAATAAGCCAGGCTTATTTTGTTAAGTCTGGCTTATTGCTGGTGGATTTTGTTTCATTAAACAAACTTGAACTAGTTCAACCCCGGTTACTATGGAAACTTATGCTTGCAAATTAGCCTGGTCCGGGGCAGGCTAACTGTCAGGCTAAGCCTTTACTGTTGCTTAACTAGACTTCCACTAAGACTGAACTGTAAATGCAATGATATTACAGTTGACTCTTTGACATTTTATTTGACTTTATTAACCACTATTAATCTAACAATTAAAGAAAATCAACTTATATATTAAATTTGGTAAATTCTGTTACAATAATAATTAATACAATATAGACATGTGTTTAATAATATGGTGTGTTATAGGCCTATCAAATGTTGAATATAAATGATAATCTTAACTACCACAATATAAGGATAATAGTCATACCAGTTAAATTTGTATGTAAATGTAAGATGTATCTAAATCCATATAATTGCAATGTATTGATGTATATATATATATATATGTATATATGTATATGTATATATATTTTTTTTTATTAAGATTGTCATACAGAAAGGAGATTAAATTTAAATATACAACACACACAAGTCAAGTATAATCATTTAATTTTTTATGCTTTGTGTGTACATTATTTTAAAGATCTACAGTATTTGTATCTTTCTCTAGTTGTTCATTATTTCTTGAAATTTAAAAAAATATTTATGGTGTCTGCTAGGGATGCTAAACAATTTATCGCAATTAATCGTTAGCGATTAATCGTTAAGCATCCCTAGTGTCTGCATGTCTGAAGGAACACAATATAATGATGTGATGGTATGCTCTTGGCATTTTGTTGTAATGAGGTTTTTTTGCCAGTGAAACCAGAGAAGATTGTTAGTGTCCTGCAGATAATAATTTTTCACCACACAAATAAATGTGCTTATACCTCTGGCCTCTCTTCAACTGATCATCACCCTGAAACCATTCATAAAACTCTGTTTATCTATCAACACCTAACACTACACTGTTAAAAAAATTCTGTAGAAATGACAGTATTACTGTGAGCTGTTTGCCAGTAACTTACTGTGGATTTATGTTATTTACTGGCAACAGTTTGTTCAAAGTTAAATGAACATTAAACATTAACAAGTCTTTATCTTTACAGAATAAAACTTTAAAATAACAGCCTCATGAAAAGCATTCTGGGAACCAAAATATGAAGGAAACAACAGAAAAAGGTTAATGAGGATTTATGGTTCCCAAAATGCTTTTCATGAGGCTGTTATTTTATAGTTTTATTCTGTAAAGATAAAGACTTGTTAATGTTTAATGTTCATTTAACTTTGAACAAACTGTTGCCAGTAAATAACACACATTTAAATCTACATAAGTTACTGGCAAACAGCTGCATAACTACAGCTAATTTTTTAACAGTGTAAAGTTACATTTAAAGTTAAATGTATTAAAACTATTCATCTGCTAAATATTTATTATATAGGTTACTTAGTAACCTAAAAAATTGTCTTTTAGTACAGTATATAAAAAATACATAGAAAGTAGAAGCAAAGTAGAGACACATGAACACTGGTGGGGATTGAAACCGTGTCGCCGAATGCGCTGTCAAGAGCACTGACGACTAGGCTATCATTTCTGACGTTGTTTCAGGCTTTAATGTTTTTTTTTTTTAAATAAGACAATATATTTTAATTTAGTTGTTGTATGGAAGGATTTAATCCATAAGGACTTTCCAGCTAATTTATGGGGTTGTTTATTGCAGCAGTATTATAATGTTCGATCAGTAGTACATTTTTCATACATTTTTATCACAAATTACCGCTTTCTCTTTAACTTTGATCGATTTGATCCACGCTTCTAGGGCTGCTCAAGAATAGAATGCACGCGCAGTTATCTTGACTAGGGAAATCTGGATCAAATTAGTTGGATTGCATAAACTTCATTTACCTTTTTTGAACCCGCTTTAGCCTCGCCTCATTTGTTAGGTTAATTCAAGTCGAGTTTGTAACTTTAATCCTCGCTTTTCCAAGCGAGTTTTATGAAATAGCCCTCTGGACCTAGAGCTGAGGTCAGCTCACTCAATACAGGGGTTTGTTTCCCAATCGGAAGTCTGTAGCCTCCATAGGTCGCATCTGTAGGCTGCATACATCATGAAGAATATTAGCATTTTTCAAGGTGACTATTATTCTTATTTAATCGTATTTTGTTGTAACACGCTTATGACTTGGAAATGCAATACTCAGTTAACTTAAATACACCAGGCGTTTAATGACGGATGCGACCTAAGGAGGCTGCCTTCTAATTTAGAAATGGCATACACACTTTCCTCATTCACGAATTTACTAACACGTTTTTGTATGTCCATCACATTTTGTCCTTTCTCGTTTCTTGTCACAGCGAACACTAACTTTTTCCACACATCAGATTTAAAATTTGCGTTTATTTTGCTTCTGCCATTGTTGCTCCACTTGTAGAGAGGCATCAGAGTGGCACGCATGGGATTATGGGAATTGTAGTTCCCGCGTCCCTCCACTCGCTTCACTTGGACGGAAAAAAACTGCATGTGTTGCCCGAAAAGACCTAACGTTTCACCGAATCATGTGACCATGGTGGTACCGGGAAAATGTAATTCCGCAATACCACGAAATTTGTAATACCGTTACATCCCTAGTAGTAGGGTTGTGACGATGCATCACATTTCCCATTAAAAATAACTGTCTGAAATCGATTATGAATCGCAAGACTCTGATTCTGTGTTTCATGCGCAGCTTGTGCGTGTACTATGGGTTTTTGATCAGTACAACACTTCGTTATTTTCATGAAAATACCTGAAACAATTTGAAGAACAGCGATGTAAATATTCTTGTATACATTTCCTGGAATAGTGTTTGTAATGATACTTCTTCTGTGGCACAAATGGAGTTTCTGCACGAGAGCATCCCCTGGCTTTTGGATGTGGCGGCATTTCACCGTAATTCATTCAAATTAATTCATTTAGAAAACACGCATTTGCACGATTAAGGACCTTATGATTTCTGTGATGCGTAAAACGCAGACGAAATCACGGAATCCAAGCATAGAAATGGAATTTACTGTATATAGCACAATCGGAAGTCGGAAGGGCAAACTTTAAAACACACATAGTTCTTTCTCTTTCACGTAAGGCATTACTTTCAGGTTGTAAAAGTTGCGGGAGTGCAATTATGCCACCTGGTGGATAATAGCGGTATTGCAGAAAGCCCGAAATTCTCGTCATTGGTAGGAAAGCGTTTTCCCTTAATTGACGAGATAACCTGTCAATGGCGGCGAAAGAGTTAAAGTGACAGTAGCCTGCTGCTTTCTGTGTCAGAAATGTTCATTACACACCAAAAATAAAAATCACTCACTACTCTTAAAGGGACACTCCACTTTTTTAATATATATGCTCATTTTCCAGCTCCCCTAGAGTTAAACATTTGATTCTTACCATTTTGGAATCCATTCAGCTGATCTTTGGGTCTGGCTAAGCACAAACCATTGAATCTGATTAGACCATTAGCATTGCGCATATGTTTCCTATTTAAAACTTGACTCTTCTGTAGTTACATTGTGTACTAAGACCGATGGAAAATTAAAAGTTGTGAATTTCTAGGCAGATATGGGTAGGAACTATACTCCCATTCTGGTGTAATGATCAAGAACTTTGCTGCTGTAACATGGCTGCAGGAGGCGCAATGATATTACGTAGTGCCCGAAAATAGTCCCCTGGTATTGAAAGATAAAAAAGTGAAGTGTCCCTTTAACTGAACAACTTTTGCAGTTGTACATTTAATTCATACAGTAAGGACTGTGCAGCCTATGATTTGTATTTTGCTATTGTTAAATAAGATTGTTGACAGAAAATTTGAGAGTTGAGAGTATAATATTATGATTAAAAATAAACAATTGGTTGCTTACATTTGGTTGAAGTTGTTTTACTATTACAGGGCTCAACGCCAAGGATTTTTTTTCCACAGCTGTTCAGATTTTTAGTTGCCATGCAAAAATTTTTACTGTCACAAAACACTAAACAAAAAAGGTCTGATTATTGTTGTTTTTTAACCTAATCAAATAACACAAAACGTCTCAGAGTCTGTGAGTAGCACATTAAAATTTCTGTCTAATTATTGTTGTTTTAATATTTATTTGGCAAGGCCTAAAACATATGCAAATGAAAAACTTTTGTGACAGTGCAGCACTGACCTAATTGTCGAGTTGAAGGAATTGTCACTTGCCCAAGCATCCTTTACGCCAGGTCATTGGGAACTCCGTACTGTCAAGCCCTATTATGTTAGTATACAAAAGTGAGGAAAATTAGTATTTGAACACCCTGCTATTTTGCAAGTTCTCCCACTTAGAAATCATGGAGGGGTCTGAAATTGTCATCGTAGGTGCATGTCCACTGTGAAAGACATCATCTTAAAAAATCCAGAAATCTCAATGGATACTATTTATTTGTATGTTACAGCTGCAAATAAGTATTTGAACACCTGTCTATCAGCTAGAATTCTGACCCTCAAAGACCTTTGTCTGCCTTTAAAATGTACACCTCCACTAAATTTATTAACCTAAATTGTTTAAAGGACAAGTTCGGTATTTTACACTTAAAGCCCTGTTTTCAGATTGTTCATGATGAAATAGAACGGTTTTGACTGAAATTTCGACATTTGCGGCTGCCCTGAGAATTTTCGCGTGTTTGTGTTTCAGCTCAGACCTCTACAATGGGTTAAATGGTGCACTGGAACAATCCTTCCTAAAATGCATTAAACTTTCGTTTACAAAGACGTGAAACTCACCGAGTGGTCAGGGGTGTCTTTCCTCACTATATATAGTGTATATGTTATTAAATGCACTAACCTCTACAATGGGTTAAATGGTGCACTGGAACAATCCTTCCTAAAATGCATTAAACTTTCGTTTACAAAGACGTGAAACTCACCTAGTGGTCAGGGGTGTTCACTGATATGCTCACAAAAAAATCGCTACAAAAGATGCTTTCCAACAGCTGTTTTAGCATTCGTTGTTAACTTGTGGACCTAATTTTCAAAACGCCTCACACCCGTACATTCTTCCGCTTAGAGCTTGAATAATAGACACTCCAGCCTAGGTGGTGGCGCTAATCCGCCATTGCCAATTGCAAGAATAGAAACAAAGTTCCCGGCGCGGAGTAATACCGTACCTCACAGCACATCTAATACAAGTCAATGGAGTTGGTAAAAACTACGATAAAACCTGTTGGAATGCGTCTTTTGCAGCGATTTTTGTGTAATCATATCAGTGAACACCCCTGACCACTCGGTGAGTTTCACGTCTTTGTAAACGAAAGTTTAATGCATTTTAGGAAGGATTGTTCCAGTGCACCATTAAACCCATTGTAGAGGTGGGAGGTGAAACACAATCACGCGAAAATTCTCAGGGCAGCCGCAAATGTCGAAATTTTTGTCAAAACCGTTCTATTTCACCATAAACAATCTGAAAACAGGGCTTTAAGTCTAAAATTCCGAAGGTCAGTAGCTGCTTAAAGACACCTGTCCACCCCATACAATCAGTAAGAATCTAACTACCAACATGGCCAAGACCAAAGAGCTGTCCAAAGACACTAGAGACAAAATTGTACACCTCCACAAGGCTGGAAAGGGCTGCGGGGAAATTTCCAAGTAGCTTGGTGAAAAAAGGTCCACTGTAGGAGCAATCATTAGAAACTGGAAGAAGCTAAACATGACTGTCAATCGGACTGGGGCTCCATGAAATCTCACCTCATGGGGTCTCAGTGATCCTAAGAAAGGTGAGAAATCAGCCCAGAACAACTACACGGGAGAAGCTGGTCAATGACCTGAAATGAGCTGGGACCACCGTTTCCAAGGTTACTGTTGCATGGCACGGAAGATTCCCCTGCTTAAACCAGCACATGTCCAGGCCCGTCTTAAGTTTGCCAATGACCATTTGGATGATCCAGAGGAGTCATGAGAGAAAGTCATGTGTTCAGATGAGACCAAAATAGAACTTTTTGGTCATAATTCCACTAAACGTATTTGGAGGAAGAAGGATGATGAGTACCATACCAAGAACACCATCCCTACTGTGAAGCATGGGGGTGGTAGCATCATACTTTGTGGGTGTTTTTCTGCACATGGGACAGGGCGAGTGCACTGTATTAAGCAGAGGATGACCGGGGCCATGTATTGCAAGATTTTGGGGAACAACCTCCTTCCCTTAGTTAGAGCATTAAAGATGGGTCAAGGCTGGGTCTTCCAACATGACAATGACCCGAAGCACACAGCCAGGATAACCAAGGAGTGGCTCTGTAAGAAGCATATCAAGGTTCTGGTGTGGCCTAGCCAGTCTCCAGACCTAAACCCAATAGAGAATCTTTGGAGGGAGCTCAAACTCTGTTTCTCAGTGACAGGCCAGAAACCTGACTGTTCTAGAGAAAAACTAGGGAGAACTTGCAAAATACCAGGGTGTTCAAATACTTACTTTCCTCACTATATATAGTGTATATGTTATTAAATGCAATGCTTGTGCATGTTAACAATATTCACTTACCAAAATGACAAAGTAAATTTGGATTCTGCTATTCAGCGTTCACCCGTGGAAATCGCCAAGACATCAGCTCCACAGACCCAAGCTTCACTATGAGGAGAAAGATGGAGCACATAAGGGAGGAGATGGAGCAGATCCGACTACTGCGGCAGGTCAGATTCCTCCTTAATCTCTCAGGGCATTATTGAAAGTTTGAGCAGTACCAACAGTAATGATTGATTTTATTTTAAGGGCAATTAAACACCCCCACACGCATTGCATACTGTAGCTTCTCTATAACAATCTGTTAATACCCAGATGTTTATAATGGCAAACATTCATTGTATACTTGTCAAAGCAGTGATCTTGTTTTGATTTACTTCGCTAGTCTTCTGCGCTAGAAAAATATTTCAGCAGTTCTCATGTCATCCCAGTATACGACTCCCTTTATTCAGAATATCACAAACAAATAATTTTAGATTAAAATGTCATCGTTTTAGGGCTTCCAAAAAACACATCCATCATCAATGAAGTAATCCAAATGACTGCAGTGGGTAAATGGATGTCTCCAGAAGTGGAAAAAAAACTTTTTACTTTGCTATTTTGGTTCCCAGATGCATGAAAAAATGTCAGTCATTAAATATAAAATACAGAGAAAAGTAAGTCATATACATCATGAGGGGACTTTTATTTTCTAGTAAGCTGTTCCGTTAATATCTGTATGTTTCTTATTGTCACTGGGAGCTCATACTGAGAGACTTGTTTTGACCTAAGAAAGCGGTTTTTGTTTCAGTCATTTCTTGGTCATTGCATAATTTTCTCAATTTAAAGCGGAAGTAAAAACACAGCTAGAGATCTTCATAAACCAAAACCAGAAACATTACAAAACTGACAATAAGGCAATATTTCTGCAGATCAGCAGAATTTGACGTTTTAGAATTAGAAATGGCAGAAGATGGAAAGACACTTCAAAAACTTTTCTGTCCACTACCACGTCCAATTCACAGACACAACTTTCATGGCTGCGTACTGTCCCTGGTGCTGAATGATAGCCAATGAACAGTGAACAGAATAGATTTATTGCTAGATTGTAGCATGCGATACGCTTTCGTAGATTTTTCTTTTGTGCAGTTCAGTTTTTCTTGGCTGGAATTAAAAAAGTGTGTGCGTGTATGTGTATGTGTGCAGAACCTGGAGTCTAGATTAAAGGTTTTGTTGCCAGATGATGTCGGTTCAGCTCTCATGGATGGTGTTGTGTTGTGCCATCTGGCCAATCACATTCGCCCCCGTTCTGTGGCCAGCATTCATGTGCCCTCCCCTGCAGTGGTAAGCCGCATTCAAATTTCTTTGGCTTGACTTTAATGTTCCCTGTTTATTTATTCTGATGTATTTCACTAGAAATAGTTGGCGAACTGTGTCTTGCCCCAGAATTCCTGTGAATCAGACCTCTTCATTTTAATTACCATTCATTACTTGCCAGGTTTACAAACACTATTAGATAATAATCTCTAAATCATAATGAAGCAATGCCTACTCACAACAACATTGTAGCTGGTTTTTAAAGTAAAAAACTATTCGATCCAATAATGTTAAAGAGGTGCACCGAGGTGTCATTATTGAGTCACCATCATGTTGTTCTAAACCATGTTGTTTCCTTTTTGTTAAATGCAAATAAGATATTTTGATAAATGGAAGTCAATGGGTACCTTTAATTGGGTGCTTACCTTCATTTATCAAAATATCGTCTTTGCATGAAATCATTGCAAGACTAAGATCCTCACTTATATATTCTGTGCAATCCAACAGCCGAAGCTGAGTATGGCCAAGTGTCGGCGAAATGTTGAGAATTTCTTGGATGCGTGTAAAAAGCTTGGAGTGCCACAGGTGAGATCAAACATTCCTGTTTTTCCAGGATGTGATTGGGCCGTATATTTATGCTTTTATATTACATCTCTATGCACAGGACAAATTGTGTTTGCCACATCATATCCTAGAGGAACGAGGACTGGTTACAGTTGGTGTCACCGTACAGGCATTGCTGGATCTTCCATCGTCAAAACCCAACCAACTTTCTACCATGTAGCATTACTGGACCATGGGATATCCTCTAGGATCCCTTTACCCTGCCTTACCACCTCATTCTCACTCGAGCCCCAGAAAACCTCTTAATGCTGATCTGTGTGACCCTTTATGGGGAGGTCACGACCTTTCATCCTATACAGTTCAGCCTCTCCCCCTACCTCTTATATGCCCTCATAGAGGGGACTAGACATTTTAAAGGATGCTCCAGTATCGTTGGGAGAAAAGCCACACATTGGCAAGCAGGCCAAAAAGAACCTACGCTGCAGACCCCATTCAGGACAGCTAATGCTTGAACATAGTGGATACAAGGGAAAATCTGTTGCTGTTCTATGAGTGACTGAAAATCCAAATCTTTTCTTCTTTGTATCTCCTCTTCACATTTGTTTTTCTCTTGAACCGGTGAGCCCAGAGGGCGAGGACAGGAGGAAAATATGCAGCTTATAGGCTGATTATGGATCAGAGTGAGGGTGTAGCCCAAAGTCACCCGACCAATTTTCTCCTATATGAAGTCACAAAGAGCTGTCAATCAACTCCACCCAATGCCAATTCACATTTCATCACATTCACATAATATGTGTCACAATAATGAGAGACATGTAATGTGTATGTAATCGTAACCAGACACAAAGGGCATCTGTAAATGACGAAAAGAAAACATATTCCATGTAAAACGCACGGCTGTATAGCTGCATTTAAGGTTAGTTATTACTGTGGCAACAGGCAATGCATTACAAAATGTTCATTACCGACTGCATGTCTGAGCAGATGTGTTAAACAAAGGTAACTCACATGCCCGAACAAGACAAAGAC
Organism: Paramisgurnus dabryanus; assembly: GCF_030506205.2. Lineage (NCBI taxonomy): Eukaryota > Metazoa > Chordata > Actinopteri > Cypriniformes > Cobitidae > Paramisgurnus > Paramisgurnus dabryanus. Next base: position 14,866,920 of record NC_133341.1, read on the forward strand.
TTGGCAACGTGTAGTTGTACGTGCCGGTTTTTGCCAGTGTTTTTTTTATTATTATTGTTTTAATGTATATTTCCACGTGACAATTTATTTTAATATTTATTTTTTCTTTAACAGTCAGTGCCTGCTGCAGAAATTCCCAACATTCATTTTTGGGGGAAAAAATGTAACAAGAAATTACTGAAAGTGATCGAATTACTTTTTTTGATGTGCAGGTGTGTGCGAATGTGAGCTTTGGCACAAAAAACAAGACACTTAAAATCTTTGCCGTACTTTGTTTTCACATTCAGTTGCAAGAGTCGCTCACTGCGTCCGAAATCGTGTACTGTAGCAGTACGTACTGAATTAGATGAAGTACCTACTGCATTATCGTTAAAATAACACATTCTATGTTGTATGCATGGGTGCAATATGAATACATTTTCTTTGACCTATGATGTAATCAGAATGCCTGGTATGGGCTGTTTAACAAGTACAATTAACTCTTTCCCCCGCCAGCATTTAAAATAAACGTTATCAGCCACCGCCAACATTTTTTTATGATTACACGAAAGTTTAATGCCCTCAAAAAAAACATATTTAAATATATGAACATACAATATACTAAATGAAACAACAGACCCTCTGGTTTTAAACAAACAAACAAAAATCCTTTCTTCGTTTGTTCTCTTTTTATCACTTCTCAAATATGGTTAGGTTTTTTCAAAAATACCAAATCTTTTGCAAAAAGCTGAGATAATTGCATTTTTGTTAGAGATCAGATTTACTGCTTTTGGATCAGTGTATGCCAGTGGTCTCCAACATGGTGCCCACCAGGTTGCCCGCACAGAGTCTGTGAGATGCCCACCAGAGCATATTCTATTAATAGTCTCAATTGTATTATTTATTTATTGCATATTTTATTTTATTTTATGTATATTAACATTTAAACAATGATAAAACATATCAACAAGTAAAATAAAATAGAATCAACAAGTAAAACAAAAACGTTTTGAGTAGATAAATATCAAAAAGTAGCCCTCCAGATAACTTTATCCATTGTGGTAGCCCTTGCTCAGAAAAAGGTTGGAGACCCCTGGTGTATGCTACAGTGTTTTATCATTTGGGTAAGAGTGCCACCTAGTGCATAATTGCAGAAATATGGATTGCTGTAAAATCATGTCTTTGGCGGGAGGCGTGTTTCTCATAATTGACCAGAGAATTCATCAATGGCGGGGAAAGGGGTAAAGGGGTCATATGCCGTTGCTAAAAACATTATAGCCCTTTTCACACAGACATTCCGGAAAATACACGGGAAAGGCATCCTGGATTTTTCGGGAATCCTTAGATTTTTTGTACATTTACACTGCCATGATTAGCCGGCATCTGATGGTCCCGGAAAGACACGTGACCTGTTGAAAGTCCCGCTCTCTCTTCTACGCAGCGTCTGAAGTTTGCATATTATTTATTATTTCTCTCTCCAGAAACCACTCGCGTGCATTTTTGTTTATGATAAGATTATAAAGGAGCGCGTGACGGGCCGTTCTAATGCTGGTGAATGATCTCAGCTTCTGAGTGGATATTTAACGAGCTCCCTGATCTCTGCTTTAATCCAGTTTTCAGACATTTCTCATTGCGATTGTTTATATGCATTTAAAACCTGCATTTTGAGGAGCTGAACGATATATCCTGTTGGTATGACGCGCGGGAATTTTCGTTTACTATAGCTCAAATGAGCACGTGACGCGATATTCTTTTATGCTGCTGAATGATCTCTGTTTCAATGCAGTAAATGATAAGCTAACTTACCTGATATCTGCTTCAGTTCAGTTTGCTGACATTTCTCGTTGTGAATGTTGTAAATCCCTCATTTTAAAGTTGAACCAACTTCATCTCACTACGGCACGTGCATCATTGTTTATGCGTCTCATTTATAATTTCCTGATAACTGCTTCAAAATAGTTTGCAACGTTTCTCGTGGTGAATGTTTATATGCATGTTATCTCTCGTTTTAAGGAGCTGAACCATAACTTTTGTTGTGATGACAGACGCTTGTCTGGCAATTTAACGGGTATTTTCTGGGACCAAAGGTCTGTGTGAATGGGGTTAGTTTCAGGGCTTTTCACACTTGAAATAGTTAAAGGCGCTCTAAGCGAATTCACGCGTTTAGGCCAAAAAACATTTTTTGTTACATACAGCAAACATCTCCTCACTATCTGCTAGCTGCCTGTCCCCTGAGCAAACTGTAAAAAAACGATCTCTGTAAACAGCCCAGGCTCCACAAACGGCACCAAAAACAAAGTGGTGCAGCCTACAACCACGAAACATAACAAACGTGTTCCAGCCAATAAACGGCAAGAAGGATTTGGGGGGTTAGTGCACGTGAGGAAGCATGGGAAGGAGAGAGGGAGGGGCAAGGGCAAGAAAGAGGGAGGGGAAGGAGTTAGCTACGCTCCGTTTTGTTTGACAATACTTTGAATGTCAACAAGAAGTGATGTCACACAGATTCGCTTAGAGCGCCTTTTACCCTGGTTTAACGGAATCCTAGGTTCTATGTTTCACTTTTCACACTGTTCATACTTAACCAGGAAAAAAGGGATGACCCAAGGTATTATAATCGTTAACGTTTTCATTTGCATATTTACGATGTCAACAGTCATGATTGGATAAAAAGCGATGTCAAACTGACTAAAATAGCACGCTGTCGCTTTAAATAACCACTTGTGTCGCGCTTCCGCGTCATTGACCAAACAGGTCGCAACGTAAATCTCTTTTGTCTGTTTTAAGCCTCCTGGAATGTCTTTTTACATTTCAGGTGTTTTCAGCACACAGATCGTGATATGAGCAAGGTTTCAGCTGTAAGTAGAAAGTAGCGGGTCATCTGGGTATTTATTGCCTGCTATGAATTCAAACACACTACTCACCTATCAATTATGGAAGTAGGTGATTTCGGACGCAGCAGCGTATGAATTTATTCATCTGCACTTGTTTGATGTAATTGACATTCACAGTCAGCTCAGTAGGTTAAAAATTTTAGTTTTTACTATTCGAACAAAAATGGTTTGTGAAGAATTTTGTTCAAAGACAAGGTCAACAATGTCATTTTTAATTTAATTGATGCACAAATAGTTTTATTCAAGGAAAATATTTATTTATTTACCATAAGTGTATAATTTTGTTTATTTATTGGTTTAAATTATATTTCTTTTATATCAGTTTCAGAAATCCCTAAGCATGAATATTGAAGGAATGACCATGGCTGGTTTTAGCAGATTTTTTGCAGGACACTGATAAACTACACAATATATGATCGTAGTTTGTTTCATTGTGTCTACATTATAGCAGTATTTGAAGTAATTGTCTTTTTAGTACAAACTTTACTTCACATAAATTCAGCTTGTTATACTTCACAAACCTCAGCTCTTTTTTACCATGTGCAATTTATGTTTGTTGCAGAGATGGGTGCAACTAAATTTGATAGGTTGAAATTTGATTAATCGACTATCATAGATACAGAAACATTGGTTTAACCAGAACTGTTTTCTGGCTGACCACTGACAGACCAGAGGAGTGTTTGGAAAATCTGAATCTGATTATAATGGGTGCTTGCATAGCAACCGCCTAGGAACCTCCCAAAAGAAAAAACCCTGCCAAGTACTATAATTTGTCTAAGTAACTACTTAGCAACTCTTTCTTTGTCACAGCAGACACTATGAATGCCAGAAGAAAGCAGGTGGTTCCTCATGTTTGTATAGCAGTGTAATATGATGGATATGAGCATTATAGCTGTGCAGGATGAGCTGATTCAGGTGTCTGGTTTGCAGTTGTGGAGTAATGCAATACAACAACATGAAATATTCAGCACCTGTTGGTGCTTGTGAACAGACTGATGAATAAATATCTTCAATCATTTATGTTTTCCCCTGCTGTTCTTAGGAAAGTGAGTTTTTTTTCCCAATCCAGGTTTGTAATGAGTAATAACTCACTCTGTCATACTCTACGTAACACATCAGACCTTTATAATGGTATGATGACAGCCAGGTTGTTTTCAAACTTAGCAAATGTGACATGTGGAGTGCTGGTAGTTTACTTCTTAGCCAGACACTTCCATGTATGCTGTAAACTGCCATTTTGTAAAGACATCACATTCTGTAATGATGCATTAAAGCATGAATATAAAGCATACAACAGTTGTAGATGATACTCATTTGATTGTCATATGACCTGAAACCAACTGATCCCCAGAAATGATGAGAGAGAGTTTCATGACAGATAATAGGATGGTAGTATGCTATTATGATGACAAACATTCATGTGTTACATTTCTTTGATCTCTTCCCCATTAAATCCTTTTCCAGTAAGACTTGGGGATATCACATTCATCGCTCTGACTCACTATTATGTTGGTAGGAAAATATTCACATTGTAAAAAGTGATTCAAAAGAGACCCCTCTTATGCATTATGTGCTTATACATGTGTATGTTTTGTATGACACACCTGGATTGCATGTTTAGACCATCATCATACTTGTACATAAACCCTGTATATATGCATTGTTTTTTTTTAAAGATAAACGAAAGGCTTCAGAGCTCAAAATACTGGAATAAAATAGCCTTTTTCAGTGTATTACTGTGTTTTTTTTTACATTGTGTTGGTTTGAAGTTTTTTTCTCTTTCACCGGACAATAGTCGAAATTTCATAAAACTCGTCTTTTAACCAATACCCAATAACCCGTTCTTGTCATAGGACAACTTTGATGAACTTTTTTGATCCACTTCAAATGTTGACTAGTAAAGATATATATGCCTTCATGGTGTGTTTGGCAGTGGGCCACTTGAAACGACAAACCCTAAACTGTGATGCACCATCGTACTGTCTTTGCAAGACATTGCAGGAGCTGTTTTTTTTTCATAACGGTGAAAACGTGCAACACACATTTAAAAAATAATTTTTGAAAATAACAAACAATGCCAAAATTGTATTAATACTATTGAAGTTACTTTGACATCAAATATCTAATGTAGAAGATAAGGAAATGATAACCTGTCCCCCTTTTCCTAATGATTAATGACTTTGAAAGTTCCTGATTTCCAAGGAAAGGGTTTGGTTGATTTCCAAATAGACAGAGACGGACTCCATCTGTGAGGGCATTGGTCAGGAAGGATGTGTTTTCCCAGTGAACCTATTCTGCAAACTTTGATATTTTGATATTATATGAATATGATATTGAATGCTGTGATATTTTGTTTGTATTTAGATTATATTTTGCCCATACAGTAGTAGTGTTTCTAAGTAACTTTGCCTGTACAGTAGCTATACACTTATACATAATAATGTAGTTAAATAGGTTTTATTTTATAGGAGTACCTAAAGCAATTCATGTAAAAAAGAACACTGTCTTTTCATTTAGCCTTGCACATTCATCTAAATATTAGTGTAACAAAGCATGGTGTTTTCCATCAGATCAAGTGAACAAATGTCATGTTTGTTTGCATTAAAAAGACTTTCTTTGCCAAGGGAATCCATTGCCAAGAATGAACACAAACATTCCTTTTATCTTGTAAAACAGTGCTTGACTTAAGATAAACAGTTGCCTTACAGCATCTTTTGTGCATTATACCAGCACATCACATGAAAATAAATGTACCATAAATTTACATAACACCGTTTAAATGTTATTAGTGTAACTTGTCACATAAAATACCACCCTGTAAATAATAATAGTACTACATGTGTGCACGCACACACACACAATGAATCACACAGTAGAGGGTGTCACTATTCCAGCCCATACAAAATCTGAGAACCATGAGGAGCATTCAGTCAGACCATCTTAAAACAACTTGATGAGCCCATATCATCGACAAAAAAAAAATGAATGTGAGTACTTGTTCTAGTTTTCTTGTTGATGTGTTATTTAACTGTGAATATTTTATCATTTATGTCTCTGCATTTATGCACCCTTATACCCAATAGCACTGGTTTGTGTAATTTAAAATTTATGATGAATACTTAAGTACAAACTAGATAAAGAATACGAAGTGTTAATACAGTGGGATTCATTCATGGCAGTAGCTAACCTTGAGGTCACTGTGGTCCGGACATCAGTAATTTTTATATTAATTTTTTTTATTTGAAGTTCTAAAAAACTTTGAATAAGTAGTTAGCTATTCAAAGTGACTAATTTTCGCATCTGCGTATATAAATCATTTTGAGTAAAGACGGAGGTTGACTCACGCTGTCGGAGAGTTGTGAGGAGGCGCACGCGCGGGTGCATTCGCACTGTTGCCAGATCCCATTATTAAAATGCTTTTTTAACGTAGTGTTTTAGCCATTAATGTGACACTTTGGAGAATTTATAAAGTGAGGAGTGAATACAGGTTAGTGTTAGCGATGTCTCTGATTTATTTATGAAAGGCAAAATTAGAGCTTATTTTTTTCTAAATGGTCTATTATTTTTGTTTGATTTTCGTACCAATATTTGGCAACACTGGGTGACGAGCACCTGAACTGACAGTTAGGGCTGTTCGATTCCGGATTTTTTGGAATCGATTCCGATTCCGATTCCTGTTTCTGGAATCGAAAGAATCGATTCCAAGAATCGATTCCTCACTGCTATTTTCGATTCTTTTTCTATACGAACAGTGTCTAACATTGGCCCGTCTTACCGTGCCACACAACGAGAAACACTCTATACCGGGCGTGTCAAAGCGACTGTTGCAAATCCATTTGTCCTTCCTATTAGATGTATTAATTGCGAGTCATAAATAGAACGAGACATTTGCTTAGGGGATTTGTCACGTCGTGCTTCCTGCGTCAGTTAGACAGTGTAAAGACTATGTTCACCATATACATATATGCGGTAGATTTTATTTACATGCATTCCTACACACACACACAATGTTTGTGGATAGATTTTTAATTTATTTGTGGCAGCCTACATATATTTCATCCAATATCATAAAATAGCAAAAATTCCTAAAAGCATTTAAACCTAAAAACAGTTCAGGAACAGACTCATTACACATACAAACTTTTATGCCCTTACACACAGAACACTTCACTTTTTGAAAATATGCTCATTTTCCAGCTCCCATAGAGTTAAACATTTGATTTTTACGGTTTTGGCAGTACCACTTTTATCATAGTTTAGCATAACCCATTTAATCTGATTAGACCATTAGAATCGTGCTAAAAAATAACCAAAGAGTTTTGATATTTTTCCTATTTAAAACTTGACTCTTCTAAAACAGTCAAGTGTTAAATAGGAAAAATATTGAGCAACTTTCGTCATTTTTGAGCATGATGCTAATGGTCTAATCTGATTCAATGGATTATGCTAAGCTATGATAAAAGTGGTACCGCCAGACCCGAAGATCAACTGAATGCATTCCAAAACAGTAAAAATGAAATGTTTAACACTATGGGAGCTGTAAAATGAGCATATTTTCAAAAAAGTAGCGTGTCCTTTTAATAAATAAAACTTTTTTTAGGCCTTTACACATGGAACCTTTTAGGCCATACACAAAATCTTTTTAGGCCTTTACACATGGAACCTTTTAGGCCTTTACACACGGAACCTTTTAGGCCTTAACACATAAAATCTTTTTTAGGCCTTTACACATGGAACCTTTTAGGCCATACACAAAATCTTTTTAGGCCTTTACACATGGAACCTTTTAGGCCTTTACACATGGAACCTTTTTTTAGGCCTTTACACATGGAACCTTTTAGGCCATACACAAAATCTTTTTAGGCCTTTACACATGGAACCTTTTAGGCCTTTACACATGGAACCTTTTAGGCCATACACAAAATCTTTTTAGGCCTTTACACATGGAACCTTTTAGGCCTTTACACATGGAACCTTTTTTTAGGCCTTTACACATGGAACCTTTTAGGCCATACACAAAATCTTTTTAGGCCTTTACACATGGAACCTTTTAGGCCTTCACACACGGAACCTTTTAGGATTTAACACATAAAATCTTTTTTTAAGCCTTTACACACGGAACCTTTTAGGCCTTCACACATAAAATCTTTTTTTAGGCCTTTACACACGGAACCTTTTAGGCCTTCACACACGGAACCTTTTAGGCCTTAACACATAAAATCTTTTTTTAAGCCTTTACACACGGAACCTTTTAGGCCTTCACACATAAAATCTTTTTTTAGGCCTTTACACACAGAACCGTTTAGGCCTTCACACATAAAATCTTTTTTTAGGCCTTTACACACGGAACCTTTTAGGCCTTAACACATAAAATCTTTTTTTAAGCCTTTACACACGGAACCTTTTAGGCCTTCACACATAAAATCTTTTCTTAGGCCTTTACACACAGAACCTTTTTAGGCCTCAACACACTCATAACCTAGACCAATTACATATTGTAATGCAAAAACATCATCCTTTTCACCTGAGAGCTCTTTAGGCAAGAGCGGCGTTTTGAAATAAGCTCGCCAGATTTCGAAAATACACGCTCACTTGGCACAGATGTTGCCATTATGGCCAAGTATTTCTTTGTAAGTGTCTGTAAGTTTGGGAACTTTTGTCCCTGTTCTTTCCAAAAGTCCAATGCCGAAGACATTCTGCTAATATTTGGCTGCGAGAGGTACAATTTCACTTCAGTGATGGTATCCACATTAGTGTTTATTTGCTGTTTTACCTGAAAGAGATAGAGAGAGAAAGAGAATATAGTGGTGCCTTTTCTCTATGGAACATAATTAAAAAACACGGACAACAATACATCGATATTAACCTGATTGGCCTAAAACAATACTCTGATTAAGAAACTAAAATGTAAACAGCGATTACAAATTACCTTAATCCGGCTAAATCATAATCGAAGTAAACGCTAATATAATTAAAGGGAATTGTTCACCCAAAAATGAATATTCTTCATCATTTCATCACACTGTTGCTCTAAACCTGTACAAGTTTCTTTATTCTGATGAAAAGAAAATATTTTGATAAATGATGGCAAGCACACAGCTGATTGCAACCATTGACTTTCATAGTAGGAATAAAAAAAAGATGGAATTCAATAACACCTGTGTGCTTATCATCAACTATCAAAATATCTTTTTCATCATTTATCACAATACTTCTAAAATATTCTATAAAAAAATTGATTACTGCTGCCCAATGTGCCCATGTAAACGTGGTTGTTTTTTAAAAAGCAGTGTAAGAAAAATTTAGCCTATTAATCCCTGAATTCAGTAGAAAAAGACATTCTAATTTTCTCATTTATTAACATTAGGGGTGTGTGACGAGACACTTAGCTCACGAGACCAGAGATTGGGTTCACAAGAACAAGAGAAGCTTTTTGCTGTATTTTAAAGAAATCCTCAATAATAAAAATAATGATTTGAAAAATATTCGGCTGGTATAGATTGAAATGTTATAACTAATCATCTTGTAATAAATTTCATTTCAGTTCTACTTTGAGTATTAATTATCAAATGCATTAAAAGACAATATACAAGCACTGTAAAAGGTTTTGCTGGATGGCTTCTCTCCTGTTTGATTTCACACGAGTCGCTTCAGACCTTACTCTACATGAATTCTGAGCTTACAGAACTTCTAAATGAGGCTGCACAAGTTTGACCTCCAAAAATTCACTCCTTGCAAGATCTCATTACACATCCCTAATAAACAGTTTTTCCAAGAATGTGATGACAAAATCTAACCTTCGAGTCAAAATCAGACCACACACAACTAGCCCCAGTTTGTTGTATGTGCTGTGAAGTTGTTGCCTCTGGTTGGGATTCCGCATTATGCTGGCTGGCCTCTGATGTCAATGCTCGTATAGCATTTTCTGCATTTGCATCAATGCCGAATGCTACTTTCTTAAACCTAGGATCTAGCAGCATTGACACTGCAAGAAATCTAAAGTTGTACATTTGGCAAATTAAACAACTTCAGTTATAAATTGATACATTTCTGTGTGTGTGTGTGTGTGTGTGTGTGTGTGTATACAAACTAATCTATACAAACCTAGTTGATTCATAGTCACCACACCTTTTGGTCAGGTGCTTGTTTAAAGAGCCTGCAAGCCTATGACCAACAGACTCCGGAGCATACGAGTTTGCCATATTTCTTGTCAGTTTTTGCAGGTTTCGCACCAACACAATCAACTTCGAGGATGTGACATTGCTTTCTGCAGACATTTCCTCTGTCACCTCCAGGAATGGTCTCAGGACCTATACAAAAACAGTTAAGATAAATATAAAACAAACTTTGTTTAAAATTAAGGTTAAACAATGGTTTTACTGCAAACAAGCCCCACAAACAAAGTCTATATATAAAATATGATACAAAGTATGGTCACCTCAATTGCATCAGCCATTGCAGCCCAGTCCTGGGGGAAAAACATGGGTAGGTCCATGTTGCTCATTGCTGCAGAGAGGGGTTCCCGGAGGTTAAAAAACCTCTCTAGCATTAAATAGGTGGAATTCCACCTAGTTTCAACTTCCTGGAGAAGGCGCAGTTGGGGCATTTTCAAGTCTTTCTGCAAGTTGTCTAACTTCTCTTTTGCTGTGCAACTGGATCTAAAAAATCCTACCACTCTCCTCACTTTGGATCTCAAGTCATCAAGTTCAGTGACTGCAGCAAGACTGTCTTTTACAATAAGATTGAGAGTGTGCGCAAAGCATGGCAGATGTCTCATGTTCAATTTTTTTACTGCTGCAACCACATTTGCTCCGTTGTCTGTAGTTACACAAAAAACTTTGTCCTGAAGACCCCACTCCAGAATGATACTGCGGAGGTGTGTAGCTATGGCATCAGCTGTGTGTCTTCCTTCAAATCTAACAAAGAAATAAGATATACTCAGCTCAGATTATTTATTGTACCTTTTTTTTCTGACAGTGTACCTGATTTCACATAAAAGCTTTCTCCCAATATATTAATATGCAGCTTATAATGATAATGATATGCAAATAATATGTGAAGAAGTAGCGTTCAATAAATGTTTTTAAAATGCGTTAATAAATCCAAAACCCAAATGACAGGGCTACATGTCCGTATGGAGGTTTCCAGGTTAATAAACCATTGCCTAAAAGACAAAGCTGGCAATTCTGGCTATACTTTCGTTATTTTAATAATTTCTTTATTTTATTTGTAGATCACTTGGGGTTATCTGATTTACCTTTTTTGCTTGTGTTTTGTTTCCGTGCACTTTACACATATTTGTTCTGCTCCTTGTTACTTCAGGCCTTATTTTATTTAAATTTTTGTATATATTATAAACGTAAATTCAGATCAATTTTAAGTCTGTAAATTTAGGATTGCTTTTCTTGTATCAATGTTGTGCTGTTGCGTGCTGGCACATGCAATTTAACGGAACGCTAGGTGCGCTCTGCGTGTCATATTTAGGAGTTCATCAAACTAAACTTATTTTTTTTTCTTTCGAGAGGTGTAAGTTTTAAAAATGTATTTAAAACATGGTGGATGTCTTGTTAAAAGTTAAACTACAAAACAGTTAAGCTTTTTATTTAAATTTCAGTGATGACATGAAACATATCTGCACCGAAACTATTTAGGCTATGCCTGACACGACTGTCTCTCTTGTGATTAATAGCCTATTATGGTCGTTGTTCACTTTCAAATGATTGAAAAGAATTCCTGAAATAAATAATATAAGAATCATCAGGTGTTTCTGTACATAAAGTGAATACAGAGATTCTCAAAGTCAGCAAGCAGGTATTTCTGTGCAAAATAATAAAGCATTATCTAACGTTTAATTAATTGTATATGAAGTTAGTTTTTATCATTCACAGTAACAATCACAAATTATATTTCATTTGTCATTTTTTGGTCAAGACTGCTTTGACGCGCCAAATCGTAAAATTAAATAAAATGGTTGAATTGTAGCCGGGGTTTCCAAGGCAGGATCACATTTGTTATTTATTAGGTTTTGTTATCAAAATGTTTTTGTTATATCTTTGTGTGATGTTCTGTAGATGGTCTAAATGGAATTAAAAAATATTAAGTTTCCAAAATGACTTTAACTGATTAGGATACACAGTACTTTACTCTGCATTATTACTCCGGGATTGCAGAAATACATTTCTTAGCAGTTGAAAAAATATATTTTACCCTTCAACCTCCAGTAATTTGGACTGCAGAGAGAAATCATCAGAAATGTAATGTGCTGTCACAGAAATATATGATTCCATTGCAACAGATGTCCACAGGTCAGTTGTGAGACAGACACTTTGTACAGCCTGAAAAGAAATTGTAAAATGCAAAAATTATTTTTAACCTGCTCAATCATTTTGAGCCACTTTGACACAGGAACACATTTAGGTTTTTAAGAAATTAATTTAAAAATAAATGTTTAAATGATTGTTTTTTACAATCAATCATAATAGTCACTAGAATGATTAGAAGACATTAATTTTATTTAAATGAAAATAAAAATGTTTCTGGGCCAAAACCACTCAAAATTATAGAGCAGGCCACATGTAGTCAAAACTGACTGTCACTGTTATTTCAATAAATAAGAATTCTGTCATTTGCATTCATCAGTATATGGTGATTACTAAATGATTAATCAAATTATGAATATAGCCATCTAACATTTTTCATTTAGGAAAGCATAAAACAAAACAGAATATTGAAATGGGAAAAAATGACAAACAGGAAAAGTTACTCAGACGTACAGTGAGCTGGTCCTTCAGAGCTTGTTTTTCTTTCGAATATCTTTCCAAAATTAGTTGTTTTGTTGTTTGTCTGCATGGAATCCTGTACTTTGGATCAAGTGTATTCACGAATGCTCGAAAACCTTTATCTTCCACAACAGATAGTGGCTGCATGTCCTTAATTATGAACTCAATTAACTTTTGATCCAGGTTTTTTTTTGGAAGACTTTGAGCTACAATGAAAGATCATATAAAGAAAACAGTGAGCCAGAGAAAAGACATTTTAAATCTTGTGCTAAAAATAACCTAAACTAACCCACTAAGAATCAAATTACTTAACTCTTTCCCCGCCACTGATGAGTTATCTCGTCAATTAAGAGAAGATATTTGCATAAAAACAGTGTTCCTGATGACGCTTTACGTTAATATGTAATACCGCAATTACCCACTAGATGGCAGACTTGCCCCATTTATAAAAAAAACTGAAGCTCTTTTTTTTACTAATTTTCTGATCTCTAACAAAATTCCTTCACAAAAATGCAATTATTTCAGCTTCTTGCTAATTTTTTTAAAGAAAAATACCCATATTTAAAAGTTTATAAGCAGAGAAAAAATATAGATAGGATAGTGTTTGTTTGTTTGAAATCAGAGGGTCTGTTCTTTCATTTGATATATTTGTATGTTTATATATTTTTAGAAGAATTTTTTTCTGGAAGGCATTTTGGTGAAACAAATTTTCAACTTTTTTTGGGCAACTTTTTAAAAAAGGCTGGCGGTGAATGAGTTAAGCACTATTATTGACATCTTTTTGTATTTTTATGGGGTAATTATACTGTATTATTTGCTTATTTCCCCTATACCAAATAATCTTAATAATTAGAGTAAACACCTACCAGGGTATGGCATCTTGGCTCCAAACTGTTGTTCAATTGATGGCTGGATCAAACGCTTTTTCGTGGCAGGCGGAGTTTCTCCCTCCGCATCCTCCTTTTGGAATTGCGATTAGAAAAATAAAAACCCTTCCTGAGTTAATGCTATGCTACCTAAATCTGACTAAGTTAACCACAATCGTTAGTAATTTATTAAGCAGTTTGATTTACATTCCCGTCTTTTAAACCTTCAAATTAAGATGCTTAAGTGTCTGAGGTAAAATTAAGATTAATTAGTAATTGTTACCTGATCCTCCTCTGTCACCTCCTTTTTGTGAACGGCCCTAAGATGTTTAATCATTGGGGATGTTGTTTTATTATATGCCAACTTTTTATCGCAAATTTGGCATTTCACTTCATTTTTTGCAGATTCTAAAGTAAAGTAGCGCCAGACTACTGATGCTGACCTTGGAGCCATTTCTTCGCATGAGAGTCGACTCAACTCGACTCGAGTATGTGATTAACTGATTTGATTTGATTACAAGTTAACAAGTAGTAAGCTCAAACCCCGCCCAGTAACCGATTCTAAAGATTTCATTGGGTCAGTAACTGCGCTGATTGCCTAATAGAAAGACAGAGCGTGTTTATTATAATCTGAAAACCACGCCCACCGGGGAAAACAATCCAACTGTCTCCATTTACTTTGCGAATGGGCGTGGTTTTCAGATTATGACGCGTTGCGCTCTGTCTCTAAGGGGAAATAATAATCAGCCTAAGAGAACCATACTCTGTCACCACTGGATCCATTTATTTAGTCTGAACTGAACTTTATTTCTTTTGCAGGGGTCCGTTCTTCGTACGTCGCTTACTACATCCAAGATCAAATGATCAAATTATGATCTTGCTTATTCGGTTCTTTAAACACCCCTGCTGTTGATGATTAGTATGACAGGATTGAATTATCTGAGAATATTGCGCGTTCGTGCACCGCATGAAAAGGCAACACATATCTGATCAGCAGCGCTGTGATTGGCTGGTTGTTACAATGGACAAGAACACGCCCATTTTTAACCCCTGCAGTGCGCGAGCTATGGATAGAAGGTTATTTTGAAAATTTAATGATGCTGAATTTGTAAACCTACCTAAAAGTATTTTTGTACATATAATCACCCAACATAATGTAAACTATTTTGTGAAAATATAATCTTGATATCTTTAATATTCATGTCAAGATTAAGATCAATGCTTGTAATCAAACTTTGATGCTCCTAAAGTAGGCCTACTTTAAGTCTCTTTTAAAAACAGTTAAATGCCTGTTTATAACAGCAACCAAAAAAAAGCAGAATAAATAACAGGTGGTGGTCCTGCATCTTCATGTGATGTCTCTCTCATCTCTTGAGGAAGTTGCTCTTTCTTAAACCCACAGCCAATGCAACACTTTAATAGCTGATAAATTAAATTTGAATTGTAGTTTATTATAAGATGGTGTTTTCCCCTCTTTTGTGCAGTTGAAAATAATACACCAATACTTTCAGCAGTTTCCAAGAATGTGGTAAATGAAATATGATGTGCAATTAGTGAAAGTAAATGTTATTCTACACCAAAAGATTATAAAGTGCAACTCTTTAAATAACAATTTATCTTCAATGCACTAAATAAGTTTACTTCAATTGCAATGTTCTCATATAACTGATTTCTGACTGCAACAATATTAACAGGAGTCCATATTAACTGCTAAGTCTGTACAGAAAGGTGCAGTAAAGAAGATACCCATGTAAAAATGTGTAAAATAAAAAAAATTGTTTATTGGCATTTTTTTGTCACATGAAAGGGACAGGGTAACATCTTTGTAAAAAGAATTTTAAAGAATAGATAGCATACAAATTACTAAATAAATTATTAAATGACTTTATTAAATCAATTTTCAATAATATGGTCATACGTTTTTCTTGTCATTTGTTTAAGAATAATAATCAAAACGTCTGCTTTACAAAAACAAGTTCCACAAGTACAGCTTTTTTATATTATATATATTTTAAATAACATCGTTATATTCAATCTAACCTTTTTTATTACGTGTTGAATTTGAAAAGCTCTTCATATTAATCGTGCATCTTACGCAGATTGCGCTCGTATAATGGAGAATACATGAATGCGTCAGACTTTACGTATCACCTCTGATTAAAAAGGTGCGATCTAATCTTGTTTACATGAAGTAAACCTGCTCCCGAGCATCTTACGGACCGGTTGCTATGACAGCAACTTGAGGATGAGCTTCGAAGAACCAAATAATCCAAGATCAAGCCAAATCACCATTAAAATCCAGCTAACGGAGTAATCCACGTACGAAGAACGGAACCATGGCCGCGATTTGTATTAAAAATCAATCTTAAAGAGGAGTCGATTCTCCTTAATGGAATCGATTCCCCTTATGGAATCGATTCCAACCTTTGGAATCGACTCTCGATTCTCAATGCCTCGGAATCGAAGAATCGATTCTTTTTGGAATCGATTCCCAGCCCTACTGACAGTAGTCAAATAAAAGCGCGTTATTCAGAGCGGGCAGGTTAATAATTGCTGACAGGATACTACATTCGGTAAGACAAACGCAATAATCATCATGATCATATCTGTAAGAAACGCTATCAGCACACGGGTACAAGATCTGTAGCACACGTGCGGTTGAATGAAATATGCCAAATATGCAAACATTGGCAATGAAGAAAGCCATGCTATTTCATGCTAAAAACTTTCACAAGAACACTAAACAAAATTCTTGTTTAGTATCTTGTAATGTTCCTGTTGATATATTGCCTAATAAAATAATGACATTAATAGTTGCATGAAAAAAATCCAACCTTAGTCAACAGGAAATGAGTAAAAATAGTAGCCAACATTGCTACGAGTATTGCAGTGCACTTTTTTCATCTGGGACAGCATCATCTGTTAACCTTTAACACCCCACACTGGATGCTCACTACTTCCAAATGATAATATCTGCATGACAATTTCATGTAAAATATTACATTTAAAATTCATAATTTCTCTCTCTCTCTCTCTCTCTCTCTCTCTCTCTCTCTCTCTCTCTCTCTCTCTCTCTCTCTCTCTCTCTCTCTCTCTCTCTCTCTCTCTCTCTCTCTCTCTCTCTCTGTGTGTAGTATTCTTTACAACCTGCTCATCATGCAAATTCGCATTATGTATTTACGATTTGAGCATGCATGACCATCTCAGGCTAAGAGCCAATCAAAAACACAGTGTAGATCAGCAGTTTTATGGTATTGATGCCAAGAGCTGACACAGCTCAGAACAAGCTTTGTTGGGTGAATAAACACCCGCATTTTCAAAACAATGCAATTTGTACCATGCTTGCCTTGCGCCACATCCTTAAAATTCTGACACATCACAAGTAGCAGAAACAAGACAGAACTGATAAAGACTGATTCAATTGATTACCTTTTCCACAATATACACAGATGACTCTTCCAAGGAATGTTTTGCAGCTGAGAAAGGTTTTTGCACAGCTCTCCGCCGTCTTGCTGCTTACACTGACTCAGAAGTCTGTCTCAACATCTGCCGCCATGGCCTGTGGGGTGTCTGGTAAGCTTCCTGATTGATTGTTTTTAGAGAAATTATTAAAAGAAATTGTTGAACACATTTTTCCACCCTGTGCAGAGCACAAGGAGAGCCAGATTAATATAGCATATTTGTATGCTGTAACATTTGCATGTTCATTCATCAAAGCTCTACTAAAATAGGATGCTATTCATAGGCAGTTTACAATCCAGCCTATCTGACATTATTAAAATATGACCTTATTATGGAATCAGTGACTTTAAACATTTGCATTAATGCATGCTGTTATTCAAAGAAAATGACAGTGCTTGTACCACACCTTTGCATCACAGTTCAATGTGTATTTTGACCTAGATCCCTTGATTTCACAATTGCCCCAAGTGCAATCAAATTATGTGTTCAGTACATTTTATTTATTTGGCAGACACGTTCAAAGCTACCTACAATGCAATTAAACTATATTTTTATTAGCACATAGGTTTCCTTGGAAATTAAATATATGACC
The DNA here is from genome assembly GCF_030506205.2 of Paramisgurnus dabryanus. NCBI lineage: Eukaryota > Metazoa > Chordata > Actinopteri > Cypriniformes > Cobitidae > Paramisgurnus > Paramisgurnus dabryanus. Next base: position 14,884,489 of record NC_133341.1, read on the forward strand.
TTGGTATTATTACAGACATGCCTTAACAGTTAAGCAACTGTATGGATTATCTAGAACTACAAGTGGATTCTTGCACGATTCTTTGGTTTACCTGAAGTATTGAACTAAATAAAACCTATTGTGCTAAAAAAAATTGCTTTTGATGGTCAACTAATTTTTTGCACTAAGATGATTTATATAAGTAGTTAAAATTATATTAATGTTAAAATAACAATCTTACAGAGACTCAGGAATCATGTATGACCTGCTAAACAATTAGGATCACAAATTTGTAGGAAAGCATACTTACAGTATTGTTTCATATGCTCTTTTTGAACAGTGGATCCACCTGCCTCTATTGAAATAACAGACCCTGGGAAGCTGGGTTACCTTACTATCCACTGGACTCCACCAGTCAGCCTTCAGAATCTAACAGACTGCAAAATAAGATACCAACTTGGATACTATGACACCTATGAGGACCGGTGGAAAGTAAGAACTCTTAAGAATCTTAAACATCTTATGAGCTATAATGTTCTCAGGTTGTCCTATCATCGAATTCAAGTAAGACTTTTTATTGGAAAGCTTTATTGGAAAGCTGCGCCTATTATTATCTGAAAATGTTTTAAAACTGTAATTTATCATTTAGTTAATTCCAGTAACCAAACTGAAATCAGTTACAGTATGTTAGATTAGAAAGAAACTGGCCTAGAAAACAAAACCACAGTATCGTCATTGAGACTCAGTACATGGCATTTTAAGGAATCCACTTTTTTGAAAATATGCTCATTTTCCAGCTCATATAACTAAAGAGAAATGCTGCGTTTACACCAGCCGCGGTAGAGGCGTGAAGCGCGAGTGATTTCAATGTTAAGCCAATGTGAAGATGCGTTGACGCGCGTCTGGAGGTCTCGCGGCGCGGATGAGGTGTTTAGCGCGGGGCCAAAGACGCAATCCTGCCTCATTCGCACGTCTAGTTAGCAAGAATGGTGCGAATTGAGCGCCTGGCGCGGTACACGCGAATGGTGCTTTTTGTGCATTTTGCGTTTGACGCGAATTTGCGGGTGACGGCAGAGTTGGGAAAATTTAAAATTTTGCGCCGCGTTAACCAATCAGGAGCCTGCTTGCGGCTGTGGTGGCAGCCCTGCCCGGAGTCACTCATTCAACCTGAAGGCTTGATATTGTCTGTAAGCAGTCATCTGGAGCTATACAACACAAGTTCTTATTTCTATAGAGACAGGAATAAAAAGGACCTCGCTTGGAAGAGTGTCAGAGAGGATATCGGGAAACCTGGTAAGTTGTAATGCACATTTCACTTTTGAGTCACGTGACGTTTATCGACCCGTGACGTTTATTTTCCACCATAGTAAGGTTACCAAATACAAACCGGTAACTCTCTCAATAAATGCACAATCAAAATCATCATGCATACATAAAACCGCATAGCACTTGCCTCTCCACCAAGAAGCGGATTTTGCCTCTGACACGCGTCAAATGCTTGCTTTCACGAATGCATTCAAACTGTTCAAGCGGCAAACTAGGGGCGGTAGATGCGATTTTTTTTTTTTTGCCTGAAACGCGGTTGGTGTAAACGCACCATTAGGCAGTAGGCGCAATGATATTACACTTAGCCTGAAAATAGTCCCCTGCTATTGAAAGTTACTATATGCTCATTTTTAATGACTTTTGGGAACGAATTGTACTACTTTGTTTGTAGGAGGGTATATGATGTGACAGACTGGGTAGATTACAAAAACAGAGAGAAGCAATCTTATACAACTGGTTACATTACATTTACATACAAGAAATAAACACCGGCTGCCAAAGCATACATAAAATAAACCGTTTTAGATGCATTAGCGCCACCTTTTGGACTGAAGTGTTGCCCTCCTTATAAATAAATGACGCCATCAAAACCTTACGGCGAAATGACAATATCCTCCACACACTCGTTTATAAGGCGGCCTCCTGTATCTTTGCTAGTCGATTTTATTTCATCCAGTGACATGGGCTGGGTTCCCTGACATCGTTCTTAAGTTGTACCTTAAAGGTATTGCGGAGGATTTTCTTTTTCCAGGGTGGATCATCAAGACTATTGGTCCTCCTAGTTGTTAATCAGGAGTGTTGTGCAATTGCATTTTTTTTAAAAGTGGAGAAGGCGGTTCTTTTTCGAAAATTCGAGAAAATCCTCCGCTACACCTTTAAGCTGTACCTTGTGGTCTGCAGCACTGTTATCCCACTAGGGGCCATGACTGTGATAAAAGAAATGACGCCAGACCCGGAGATCAGCTGAATGGATTCCAAAACGATAAAAATCAAATCTTTAACTCTAGAGGAGCTAGAAACTGAGAATATTTTCAAAAAAGTGGAGTGGAGCCTGGGCCACACTAGTTTTAGAGCTTATTTAGTAAAGGCATTTGATTTTATAGCATATGTTTAGTAAAAACAAATGTCAAACAGAGAACATAATGTTCCCTTGAGCTTTTATTCCTTCTGTGTTTCATTAGTTGGGATCCTGCTGAGAATATCATGCATGCCAGCTAGCATTCAAAAACATATTTAATGCCCGTTTTGCCGTGATAGCATTGTCTAAAACACATGTCATCCCACTTCTCACGATTTATTTCTCTCACTTTATTTTGTACAGATTGTCCGAACTCCTAAACTGAGTTATTCTGCTCAGTTCGACCTTGAGAAACCCATTAAGATAAGAATTGTTACTCTGATGAAGTGCACTTGCACCAATGGGACAGAAGTTCAAGGGGAGGAGGCAGAAAGGGTGTTCACCCCTGACCTTACAGGTAAACATTTAGCATATTCCTTTATCACTAAAGAAAATTCCAATGAATCACATCAGTTGGCTGCATTGCTAAAAAAATGAATACTATGCAGAATTATGTAATGCTCAACAAAAGTATGCAGCTCGGCGAACTAAACTTTGGCATGTAGTACTTTCGACTTCTGGGAGTTTAGACTTGCTAAAGTAAATACATTTTCTTTTCAACGAAACCTCGATTACATAACAGGGGCTTTCAGGTATCAAATACTTGGAAAGCTGATCTCAATAACTGTAAAGTTGTAAATGCATCATTTACTGTACTGCTCAGAGATTGGCAGGAAAATTCTCTCTCCATACAATTTTCATACCATGTCATATTTGATAAGATAACAGTTACCAGCAATCATTCAAAGGAAATCATTATGTTGTAATATGCCATGTTAGAAAAAAGAAATATAACCTTACTTTTAATTCAAATGTGTGGGGCATTTTATTCATTTCTGTTTTATGCTTATTGTCATCTATGTCTCAGGTGTGGAGGGGTCAAGAATAAGAGACTTTCACTGTGTTTTCTATAAGAAAGAGTATATGGACTGCATCTGGGAGTCAGGACATGTCCAACCACCAAATACAAAGCACTACCTTTATTACTGGTGAGGTTTCGTGTGAATACAACTAAAACTTTAAATCACACTCTGAATATCTATTGTCATTGGCACCCATACTTATGTGTGTTTTCCAGGCACATGGAAATGAATGAAATCCAGGAATGTCCAGAGTACATCGTATTATCTGATGTTCGGCGAGGCTGCAGGTTTCCTCGACAATCTCTGTTGGAGTTCTCAAATTTTAATATGTGTGTAAATGGATCATCTGCAGCTGGAAGTCTGACAACTGCCTTCTTCTCTTTGGAGGTCCAGAACTATGGTGACTACACAATGCATGCCATCTAATAAACAATCCTAGGATGTTTATTAAAAGTTCAAATTCTTATCTTTTTATGTCTGATTTCTGGCTCTGTGCAGTGAAACCAGAAGTGATTTCTTCTATACGAATCTCAGAGACTGATGCACTATTGAAGTTAGATTGGGTGCCACCCAGTGGTTTAGTTCCAGAGCAGTGCTTGGAATATGAGGTGGAGAGCAACATTAGAATGACAGATGGCAGAGAACAACAGGTATTTGTTGTATTTCTTTATTTTCATCTAAAATTGTTAAAAATTAAATATTTAAGTTATATATTAACAGCCTGGACACAGTGTGTAGGGGTTTTGAAATCCAACTAAGAGGGACACCTAAAATGTAAAAAATGTCATTTCACGCAAGAATTGCAGAACTAAGAAACTTTTCTTTTGATGGATGAAGATTTTTTACCTCTCAACATAAACAACTGCTTGTTTAAAACCAGGGCAATTCACCGGCATTTATTTTTTAATAGTTACATGCACTATTGAACATGAGTTTGTGTGCCAGCCAGGTTAAACATACAAAGCCAGAAAGAAAACCAATCTAGCATATCCGTTTTATCTTTATATCCATTTTACCCACAGCACAGAAAACCTCTTGAGGAAACATCGTATGACTTCCCAAAGGAGGGAGAAAGTAAGTCAACTTGCTTTCGAGTCAGGTCAAAGATGAACACATACTGTGCCGATCAAGGATTTTGGAGCGACTGGAGCCAAATGAAGTGTACAGGTTAGACTAAACTAATGGTTGTTTCAGCAGCTATTATCCTTTTTGAAAGATAGATAATTTAGGTGCATTAAATTAGCCTCATTGAAAGATTGTCATTGTGTCTCAAAAAAATAATATGATGGAGAAACCCTTACAGTAGACCAGTGTTTCTGGTATCAGCTTGCTAGTGTGTTAATTGACCATTCGCCACTTAGCCATAGGCCAATCATGGTTTAGGAACCCTAACTAGGCACGGGAGATCTGTCAAGCTTTCGAGCGAGGGAAAAATGCTGAAGCATTGTGCGTGTGGATTGTTTAAAATTGATACCCGGTATCCTAAAAGTTTGGAAGTGGTGGTGGAAATTTTTCCCTTCCCGAAACCTAAAACCCAAGGGGAGAAATCCTGGAAGTGGATCAAGCAGTGTGGAAAACTAAATGTTGAACGGATTAACAAAAACTTAATTGCTTAATGTTAGCTGGCTCAGCACATCGTTGCTTGGAAATAATAAGGGTTCTTTGTGTATAATGCATAGAGACGGATGCTGACTGATATACTTAAAAAAATATTTTAGCATTTTGTTAATAGACAACCTAACGTTACCCCTGAGTACCCCAATCAGATCTTGGCTCTCTCTGGGTTAGTTCTATAAGTGGGAAAATGTTATCATTGCAAAGTGGTCAGATTAATGTCTTGAATTTGTATAATGTAATGAACAAAGCTGTTCCTCAATTTGTGTGTTTCCCATTGGTCAGCGTATGAGGCAGCTGCTGCTATAGGCTTTAGCTTAAATTTTGATTCAACTATTTTGTAATTGGTTGCATATTATGTTGTGGATATATATATACTTCGAATGCATACTGCAGTCCCTTTTGTCTTGCTCTCTCAGATATTATACCTGTTTGCTAAAAATGACTTAGTATCTCCTTGGGAATGTCTGACAGCGATGCATACATACTGTAATAGACTTTGCAGGTGCAAGAGCTTGACAGGCAAAGCTACAGTAACTGAGGAGGGCGGGGCTTAGCGAAGGGTCAATTAGGTAGCGTGCAGACCAAAACTTTTACGCAGGCGGCTGGCGTATGTTTTAAATTGTATCCAATGGAAGTTTGGTGCTTTTCAAAAATACCAGCAGCTGCCGTTTTTTCGACAGTTTTTAAAAAAAATATTCAACTTAAAAAGCTTGTCAATGTCACTCTTAATCTGCCGTCCAATCACAGTGGAGGAGGGGTGGGACAAACATTACAACAACCAACAGGCACATAATTCAACGACTGATGAACAAAGCAGAAGTATCATAGCAATCAAAGCGCTCAGCTGAAAAAAAAAGCTGGCAGTCGATGCCCGCCTGGCGTTTTCAACAACATTTAAAAGCTTTGGTGTGCACACCCCCTAAAGGGTCACGTCTTGGACAACTCGGAGGTATCGTACACCGGAAGTGAACATTAGCTTAGTCAGATAACGTCTACTTCAAAATGCAAAATATACGTTAGCAGCCAATGTTAATCGTTAATGATTTGGGACAAATATAATGTTATTTTATGTGAGTGGCACTCTGTCGCGTGACAGAGATTTGAGCAACTTCCTGAGTCGTAGCTGGGCGCCGTGGACAGGCGGCACCTGTCGGTGCCGGTGTGCGTATACTCCTAGAAAACAATGTGTTCAATTTGTTTTAGAACGGCACGGCGCTGAGCTGCGCGTCCGGTGTGCGACCCCCTTTAGGGTGGCGCCTACAACTTTACGCTTGTTCAGGGGCCGCACAGGCGGTTTTGGCTAGAGGGGATACAGCTACGGCCAAATCCATCAAATGTTGGGTTTAGGGTAAGGTTTAGGAGGTCGGATTAGGATGAAAACAGTGCTCATCTTGCAAGATTTACCACAAATATGGCCGTAGCTGTATTCCTTCTAGCCATAACCTGCACAGACTGATCGTTGCAGTACCGCAAGAGCAGAGGATTTGTCACACGCTAGTTGTTCTGCATAGCGCGGCATGAAGTTCAGCAAACCTTTTATGGGAGAGTGCTGATTTATATTTTCTCAAAATTGATATTCCCCAATACGGATATTAATGCTAAACAATAATTGTGATTTTTTATCATTGCAGGTTTTTCAAGTATAGCATATTTATTGTTGAAATTAAATAGACAAAGTAATATGCAATGCCTCCTTTATTGCACTATTTATCTCATTCTGACATATCCCAATTCAGTTTTATGTGAAAACAGAAGAATTGGTAAATTAAAGTATGTAAATGAGATTTTTCCCTCCCAAATTATAAATCAATTATGCATTTTTCCTCTTCCAGCATCAGAAAAGGAAACTCTATACATTCCTGCATGGGGTCGTTTGATTTTGGTGCTGGTTATTGCTGTTGTTATAGTCTTCGTCGTTTGTATTACACTGTGGATTTTAAAGAAGACGTAAGTATATGGCTAATTGATTTACTCATAGTTAAATACCTGAACATACAGAAACATTCACTGGTTTATTGTTGGTTTATTCTATGATTCATTTTTAATATGACCTTTAGACTTATCTAGCCCTTTTTTGTTCCCACAGGTGCATAAAAAATACCAGAAAGAAGGATGGTATTTACACTTTATACAAGCAGAAGATCAATGAAAACATTCCCACAATCCTCAGCCCAATGTTCCAGTGATGAACTGCATTTCATTTCTCATCTCATGCACTGTTAACTGTTAAGATTTGGTTGTAGTTGGCCTGTGTTACACTGCATAACAAATCAGTCATTTTAAACTGCACTAAATGTATAAACGTAGACAGCTGATAGGACCAACAGTCCTTAAAGGATCATAGCATACCTGAATTATTGAACCACTTTGTTTACCAAATGTCTATATTATTTACTATTATGTTTACGTATTTGCATTAAACGTCAAAGTTACTCATTTTCCAAATGCCAACGAGCTTGCCCATTTTTGCTCTCTTTATTGTAATATTAACTTTTTCATGACTATTTTAGTATTTGAGATGTTTTTACTGTCGATCATATTATGAAGTAATCATTTTTACGTGATGCATTTCAATTTATACACTTATGACTATCAAATAAATAACTGTATAATAAAAAAATGTTGTGAAGTCTGTTAAACACACAGATAATAGACTGCATACAAAACACTTGCAAAATACGAAATGTGTAATGTGAAATGTATATGTATGACTTATGAGATAAAGAATTACCTAAAAGCACTGTTAATATGTATAAACTTAACTTAAACCCAGCAGGGATTCGTTATTTTGAAACCACATTTACTCCTTTGGTTCTCACATACAGTAGATCAACTGCCTCTGACAAAGTGAATCAAGGTTTGGTACAGAGCCTGACATCAGCTTTGTAGATCTGGTGAGCGTGTTTTTTTTTTTTTTGCTGTGTTCGATGATGTCATGTCACTGCTGTGTTTGTGTTAGATGGTTCCAGATATCCATACATTTACTCTCCTTTAGTTTATCACTGAAAAGTGATGTAGGGGTTAGTCATGGCAACATACACCGCATATTGTACATACCTGTAGTAGAGTTGACACTATAGCTCAAAGATATATGTCTCTCATATTTAACACACCTGGTTAGCTCAGTGAACTGAACTTAGTGTAGCAGATCAAGGAGATATACAATATTTGAGTGTTATTGATTCCCAGGATTAAGAACCCCTGACAGACAACAGTAGTCCAGGCACCACCTTCCAGCCATAAACCTTTTCACAACAAAATATTGTGTAAAGGTTTGAAAGGGTAAACAATTAACAATGTAGGCTACATTATTTGAACTGTTTCTTTAAGACATTCTCTTGTTGTTTTCCTTAGAAAATGTGTGTAATATAAAGATTTTCATAAAACTGTAAAGCTTTACTGAAAATACAACCAACTGCCAATTTTTGCTGTTGTGTTTGTAAATGAGCAATGCGTACAGAGTACACTATGAAGGTGTTATAAAAGTCCCTCGCAGTTTCTCAAACGGAAGGGTGCATCCTTCGGAGGTCGCATATGCAGGCCTCATATTAACTGAGCATAAGCATATTACAATAATTTACAACTAACTAAGAATAATAACCAACTTTATTATTTTGTTTTTATTCCAGACCAAAGAGGGTTACATAGTAATAAATATTATAGTGATAAAGCCTATTATACAATCTTATACTACACCATAAAAGACTCTTACGTGAAACAGAATTTTTATATTGAATTTTTATGTGTCCACATCTTTCATAAAAATAATAAAAGGAGGATTTTGGGGGGAAACTTACATTAATTAATGTTATATCTGACAAAAAAGAATGTATAAATTATAAATATCTAGGATTAGTTATAAATTTACAATTGAAAGTGTCCAATTTCTAAGTCAGCAAAAAATTATTTTCTTGGTAATACAGAATTTTGGCAACTTTTTTTCCTTTATTGTGGTTAATATTCTGAAATAAGACCTTTATAACGAACAAATGCAACCTTTGAAGGGTGCAGCCGCCTGTGTTAGGAATGGCCATAGAAGAACAATTTTCGGTTTTTCCTCAAAGAACCTTTCAGACAAATGATCTTAAATTAACCAATTCTTTCTAACCTTTTCATCTAAAGAACCATTTTCCACTACAAAGAACCTTTGGTAAAACAGAATGGCAGATTGCAAAGGTTCTTTATGAAACCATTCAGCCAAAATGGTTCTTCTATGGCATTGTACCACAGTTATTATTTTTAAAAGCTCATGTGCTTGCAAACATAAACTGAATAGTATATTACTGTTTAATCATCAAAACATCATTCCACAGTCTAATTAAAAAGCATTCAGAACGATTAATTCTAGCATCCAGAGGCGTCATGCCCATTGAAACTGGATTTTTGAGCCAAATGGATTTTGCAAGCAACCTCAAAAATAAAAAAGCGTCCATTAATCTTTTAATCTGTTTAAAATGCCCAAATTATCAATTTTCTGCTGCATCTGTGTCACTTTTCAGAGTTTTGATAGTGTTTTGATCGTGTACATTACTTTATTCTGGCCGCAGTCGGCGCAGCCGCAGACGTCAGCGTCTGAGCGCGCTCACGAGCTTAGCTGTTGCTGCTCGACCTTATTAGAGATTTCTAGATTCATCTTCTTGGCACAACGCCAAAGTTCGCCAGAGTTCACGGGGGCGCGGAATCACACATGTTCACATATAAGGTAAAATTTAATGCAAAAATCCGTTCCTCTATTAATTTTATCTAAACATATTTTTTAAAATCATTATTGAACATTAAAATCAATCACGTGGCTATAGCTTATGGCATTTTCGTTGTTTATACACTTTATGGATGTAAATTACATTAATTTCATAGGATAATGCAGTTGTTGTGCAAAATGCATTAATGACAGAATTAAACAAGTCATTAAACAAAACGTAAATAGAACACATGCCGTTTCAGATGTAAATATGATGCCAATATGTCATTAATCCGATTGAATAGTATTTGAAATGAAAGTTAGTCAACACTTTTATTTTGGAGGTTTTTGCACTATGGCAGGGGCGTTTAGAATGTAAGAAATGTAAGTGCCATGGAAAAGACTGAAAGCTCTATAATATAATTCGTTTGATGTCTGTGTATGCGCAAATTTCTGTGAGCTTTGCACACTGTGCCCCCTTAAAAAAACTGGTGCATGACGCCCCTGCTAGCATCCATCAGTATAATAATTAAAATCTTTTTTGGTATGGAGAATATTAGCCTACTGTCCGTTTTCAGTGTGTAACACCAGGGGGAGACATAGGACAAATAATATGTTCCTGCTTGTCATAGTTTAGCACTAAACCATAATTACCTTTCTAGTAAATATATTACCTCACAGTGGTTTAAGTAATTTAGCTGCTTGATAAATACTTTCAGGTATCAAGCTTAAAAAAGGCAAGTAATTACTCCATTTCCCTTTTTTCCATGTTTCTTAGGATGCAGCTTGTTGCTCTTGTTGTTTGTTTGTTAGTGAAATTCCTGTGCTGAATATGTGCTGTGTCTCTAGAGACAGTACTGAACACAAGTTTAGTGCACTTCTAAAACATGCTGAGGGGGAGGTTGTGTTACAAAAACCATAGTAATCTATTTAACAGATCAATTCACACAAAGTGCAGAACAACATAAAAAGTAGTCATATTGATTAGCCTTTGGCTTAGTTTGCTTAAGCACAGCTTTACAGTTGGCAGGAGGTTGCTTTCAGGAAAAACAAGGTTTTACAAATGGTTTTCAATATGCCAAGAAAATGCTTACTACACTTATTTACACTCACATTTTATAATAAAACCATGCATTATTTTTATAAAGAGCTTGCCAGAATTCTTCTATATTAAGACTCAATGGTGCTTAGATAATGTATCTTTTAATCCCAGTTATTTTATACACCTTGAATTTCTTTTCACTGAACATTATTCTTCATGATTTGGAAATCTAACACCGATATTTCTTACTGAGAGTATATTAAATCTGAACCAATAAACAATAATTTTTTTTTATTGAAAGGCATGTTTTTTTAGTGTCGCATGTGCTTTAATAGTACTGTACACAGTGCCGGTCCTAGATGCTGGGGGGCCCTAAGCAAAGCTTTGTGAGGGGCCCTCTGTCAGTGCATTCAGACCCTTATAGCATAGCACACATACATCTCGGAGACGTCTATTTGATGTCTGCGTTTACATCTGCAAGATGTCTTATTTAAATTGTTTTCTCATCTGCAATACGTCTGTGAGACGTCTCCTAAAAGATGTCATATAGACATATTGAAGATGTCTGCAAGACGTTTTTGATTTAGAATGTATGTAAAGCAGCTCTTTTCCTTTATAAGATGTTTTTACACACCAGATGTATTCCAGATCTCCAGATCTTTACCAGACATCTCACAGACGTACCTGTGCTATCTGGGTAAAACCCAGTCAATGTTGCTGTTAGTTAGTTGTTAACTAACCACATAGTGTATTATCTTATAGCTGTATAATATTCCCATATGCACATTACTTTGAAACCCTGACTGATAAACTTGCTGATTATAACATGAAACATGTATTTGCTGATAAGTTGTTTTGATTTAAAATGTGTTGTGAGAAGCACTAAAAAATTAACCTGATCTAAATGAATGTAATGAATCAAATAAAATTACATATAAATACATACTGTTAATATACAGGGGTTAAATTGGGATTTGTTATGTGGGAGGGGGGGCTCTGTGGGGAGGGGTACTTCGAGGGGTAACATGTTTAATACTGATGACAGCAAAGCCACTGGTGTGTTTCAATGACATTCTGGACCTCTGATAGGATTTGATAAGTTTCAGCTTTAAAAGAGCATTTCACCCGTAGAAACATTAATTTTTATTGAAAGTGTTATATTTGTAGTCGAAATGTAACATACATTTAGAATTTGGTGCCTATTTTACAGAGAAAAGGGGTGTTTGTAGTCTCATTCCCTCAACAAAGATATTGCACTTCCTTCTTTCAATGATGCAAAATGATGATTTTTACATCATTGAAAGAAGGATGTGCAACACTGAAATCTGTATTTCTCCAGTCTCAGCGGCAACTGAGGAAATGATGCATGACCATTCAAAAACATGACTGGAGTTCTATCTATACAAAGCTTAATGCAAATGGGTGAAGTGTCCCTTTAAAGCTGTCACAGAGGTTGACCCCAAATATTTTAAAAATAGTGTCTGATTTTAAATATTGCAAATCTATGAGTTTGACACCCTATATCCATTTGTTGCACATGTCATTATGCACAACTGATCAAACTTTAAAGGAAGTTAAAAGAATCAATCTCCTTGAATAATTCTAGGCATAAGATGCCCAAAAAGACTCAATTAACAAGATAAGGTACAACACACAGTACTGTATCAGCAACATGTCTTAGAAATTAGCCATAGAGATTCCCTATGCTGGTCAGCAGCTACAATCATATAGTTAGGTTTGATTTGTGTAATCAAAATACATTATTTTATTATCTATACAATGAGTTATATCCAGTGTTATCCAGTTAACATACTGTAATTAAACGAGTGACATATACTTTAATCCTTTACAAATTTCAAGTCTTCTATTAAGTTTTCTCGACGTGGGCACCATTCTTACCTCTCTCTCTCTCTCTCTCTCTCTCTCTCTCGTCAGATATCCTGCACGAGAGCGCGTTCTTGAAGTTCAAAGGAAAAAGCGCGTGTTTTCGCGGCAATTGCGTCACCCAATTCGCGTCATTTGAATCGCCCCATGCTAGGACGCGTGTCTTTACATTGACTTAATCTGCTCGCGCAAATCCTTTATCTTGTTCCCTTGCTTCACGTTTTTTTCCCTTTATTCTGCTCCAGACGGATAGCTTTGTCTTTGTTTTAAATCAATGGTGGGCATATAATATGCGCATCGTTACCAAATCACTCTTCTGCGTCATGCACGCGGCCGTTTCTAAATTTGAAGGCTGCAACCTCCGGATCATGTCGCATATGCGCGCTGCATACGTCATCAAGCCTGATTTATTTAAGTTAAATAAGCATTTCATTTGCAAGTCATAAGCATAATATAACAATTAACCATTAACTAAGAATAATAGTCAACATTATAATTGTTAATATTCTAAAATACGTTTTTATGACGCATATGCAGCCTACAAATGTGACCTCTGAAGGCTGCAGCCTTCGGATTGAGAAACTGCCTGCATGTTGTCCGAGTACATATCAGTGATTTAAGAAATCATTAAGTATTTTTAAAAACCCGCACAAATTCGGAAGTTTGCAAATTATTTAAATTATAGCGTCTTGTTTTCATTAAACATAATAATAATTTTTCTTTGATATAATGGTTTTAAATAATTCTGAGATCAAGGGGGCCCTCTAGTGGTGCGGGGCCCTATTCAAATTGCGTACTTTGCGTATAGGAAAGACCGGCACTGACTGTACATGAAATCGTTGAATGGATATATCAGGAAAGAGCGATGAAGGAAGGAAGGAAGGACTCCCTGTACCCTGCAATGTGTTAGAGGCATTGCAGGACTGTTGTCCTTATGTACTAGTGTCAAAATAACCAGGTCAGAGGAACCAGTTCATTCGGTCCATTCAGGGAATGTTGTTCATTACTAGTGTTTATTGTGTTTGTGTATTAGAGGATACAAATGAAACAGTGATCAGTCTCTCTCTCTCTCTCTAACCACGACATAATTCCCATACTTCCTAAACTTGTGTTTGTTTGTTTGTTTGTGTGTGTGTTTGTCATTATGAATCTTATTACTCTCAGCCATGTCTGTGAGTGCATTTACTTGGCACAAAGATTGCTGCTACAATGTGGGTGTGATTGAGTGAGAGAAAGAATGTTGATGGAAAGAAAAAATAAGCTCGCTGGTCAGACTCCACCTCCCTTTCCCCCACATTTTAAAGTATTTTGCAATGGTCGTGCTGTGAGAAGCTGTTATCTGGCATCTGTAACCGCTAGCTTCTTACGTAACTAGAGATGCCTGTGAAATATATACCAAGGCTGGAACATGACCAAACACAGCGGGACATCTTAATAAAACTGAATTTTATTAGCAAAATCATTTATTAGTTCCTCATGTACAATGTACAACACAACGAGCTCTTAAAGTATTGCGGTGTGTTTATGAGATCATACAAATAAAATCCACAGAAACACAATACAAGACAAATACCTGACCATGCATGGCCAAATTTCACCTTAAACAGGCATTTTTTCACCTTATGGAGTGCAACACAATTCATTTCTTGAATATTGGTAATAATAATGGAATGTATGTCTGCATCTGAATACATTTTGAAGCAGATTAAAACTAATGGAATGTATAAAAACGAAAGATTGCCACAAATTCACAAGAACCTTTAGCAATGTTACAGAACTCACACAGCATCCGGTACACAACTGAATTGGGAAAGATTGTAAACTTTTTAATAAGCTTTGTGTGTTCTGATCTCTCCAGCTATGCTTTGTTAAAGGTTTAAGTGAAACTATGTGCCTGGTCCACACTAGGGATGGGCCAAAAAATACTTTGACAGAGTCTTCGGGTCTTTATGGGTTGTTAAAGATCTGCCGAGGTCGACCGTATCCGGTCATGCCCGCCTGCGACGCCCCTTTGTTGGTGCCCATCTGTAGGCCGATAACTTTTTGACCCTCTTTCAGCTGTTCATCGGAGAACTCCCTTCGGTTCTCTTGGGATTTCCTAAAGTACAAAAAACAGACAAATGTAGTCCTTCCATGCGTATTTCTTAAAATTCCCAATATAACAGTCTATAACACATGCATTATTATCTATATTGGTTGATTCCATCATCACTAATGGGCACATTAAAAAAGTCTGGCCAATAAGTGTTTGTAATCGTGTTGCTATGGCGATAGACCGCAGCTGCAACGCTGCCAGTACAGTGGCTTGTTTTTGTTATCTGGTCGCTATGGTGTCCGACGGTCAGACGTTGGTTCATTTTGAGAACAGGAAGCAGAAAATCTTACTTGTGGAACCAATTCGGGTCACCCTGGTAGCAACCGTCGTCCTTAGTAACAGCCAGACTCCCCAAAGACATCAGTGTCATCTGCACAGCGGCAAGATCCTTACCTAACCACACACATAAGGTTTTTTGTATGGTGCCATAAAGAACCTTTAACATCCACCGAACCTTTTAGTGGCACAAAAGGTTCTTCAGACTATTAAAAGGTAAGACAGAAATAAATCCTTTGACTAAAAGTTTCTTTGGGGAACCAAAATTGGCTCTTCTACAGCATTGTTCCAAAGATTGCAAAAAAAAAAACTTTAATCCACTAAAACATAAATCTGTTAAGCATCTCTTTATTTGGTTTTGTTTTAGAAGTTCCTAATGAAAACATACTGTATAAACACCCCTTTTCTCTCTTTTGAATGTTTAGATGTAATTCTTATGACCTGTTTACAATGTAGTGACAGAATTTAGATTAGCTGATTCCAGACAAATACATACGTCAACTCAATGAATTAGAATCATCTGAAATAAAAGAAAATAGATACTCACCCTCCCAAAGGTCAACTGTTTGAAAAATGTCAGACTTGGTGACTCCGTAGCGTTCGGCAGCAACGAGGAACTGAGAGATCTGCTCCATCTGTTTAAATGCCATTCCAGAACTTTGGATCTTTTTTACAGGCTTTGAATCTTTACAGAGACTGTTAATCAGATGACATAAAACCTACAATAGAGCGAGAAAGGAAAGAGTGAGAAGATGTATCGATCATTGTTTAGGGATAGGCATCCGTTTGTTATCACAGAATAAGCCGAGATCAATGTAAGAAATAAGGTACTCAAGGCAAATGCTGTTTTGTGAATAAGTAACGGCTGAAGGGCGTTGTAAGGCATAACGGAGTGCCTGGAACCCATTCAGCCGTTACTTATTCACGATACAGCACTTGCCTTGAGTCCTGCTTTTATAAAACGTTACCACACAATATTTAAGTAAAAATGTATTAGTGCAACTTTCATGAAGTTAAATCAATAAAAACATTCCTTCCACTAGAAAAAATAGTCCCTGACCATGAACAACTACATTCCAATGTGTAATATGCATGAAAGCTCAAATAAAAACCACAAACCGATACATGTGGTTGCTAAGAGTGTTGCTAAGGGCGTGGTGATAAATAAAACCACTGGGTGAAGCGGTCATAGACGTGTTTTATCGTGAATAAACCACAACTATTGACCTATCAGAATGAAGGATTGGAACTAACCATTTTATAATTTATAATAACAGGCTGCCTGTACATTATCCAACGTATTACTCAGCGATTTGCCTTATAAGTAAGGTAAGGAACATTAAATATTTATTTGAAATATTTTATTTGCTCATTTTTAATGAATGCAGACCTTCCATGAGGAAAGCCCGTTGATTTTTGGTTTTAAGATAAGACAAGACGTTCAAATGTCTAAAACAATATTTGGTAGTGATGTAGTACTCGAGGTTACGAGACCGATTTCTGCTTTCTCTGACTTTTCTCGGAGTTGTTCCTTCAAAGACTCGGTCTTAAAACGGTCTCGGATCACAGTGAGAGGAGGAGGACTCGTAATTCAAACTGTATTTGAAAACCAACGGAATCTGTCTCGACTCGGTCTTGACTCGGACTCGGCATAAGCGGTCTCGTCCCCATCACTACTATTTGGTTTATTCATTTTTTAAATCTAATGTCATATTTGTTATTATAAGACATGTTTATATTAAATTTTGTGTAATATTAAACTGTTCCTGTCAAAATGATTTGCGGCATAGGTTACCGTTTGTTATTCATTTTGAGTGGTTGTTATATTGTAATGACAAAGCTGCAATTGTTATGACTGGCCAATCAGAATCAAGCACTTCAACAAGCTGTGTAATAAATATTTATATTAAACAGTGTCAGTCCTCCAAGCTTACTGGATAAACAACCATGTAAGCATGCAGTTATTTTAGTATAACAGCACTGGAGCGCTTTTCTGTTTATACTATTTTGTCTGTGTTGGCGGCAGTGGCGGCCGGTGACTTCTTTTTTCGAGGGCGCTTGATGCGAAGTTCGTCACAACATGTATGTAGCCCATCATGTGTGTGGTTTGTAATCTCAAAATATGTGTTTTGCGCGTCGAGTGATCCTGTGTGCATCACATGTCTTGTCAAAATAAGTGCCTGATGCAGATGCGTCTAAAGAGTTTATGATTAAAGAGACGCTCGCGTTTGCCAGATACTTACATAATCTCATGCGTAATCAGAGTTTACTGTTAAGGGAGTGTCTTGCGTGTATTCTGTGAACGTGAGCGTCTCTTTTTTTCATAAATGGTTTTGACGCGTGTGCAGCAGGCACTTATTTTGACGAAACACGTGATGGTTCACTTGACGCAACAAACACATATTTTGAAAACACGAGCAACACACATGACACTCCGAACACTTATTTTGAATTTGCGCCCCTCGGATGAGCAGTCATGAGCCACCACTGGTTGGCGGTGATTCAGACAAGCTGTCAGTTTGTGTATTGCTTGGTAACATGCATTGTTTGATTCTATTTTGGTTTTATATGCAGCTTTGTGACTAAATTTACATAAGACACTTTACATAAGTGACTAAATGTAAAATTTAAGAAGATGTACAAAGAACATTTTACTAATTCTGCAAATATATACATGTTAAAGCAACACCAAAGAGTTTTGGCTCTTTGCTCCCCCTACAGGTTAGAAGCGTAATTGTCCATTACCCACTGTCATAAATACTGAGGCATAGCTGGCTCTGATTGGATTGTAGGTCTGCCGTAAAGCAAGTTTTTGTAGTATTCACTCGGACTACAGGACCACTACCCGACGTTTGGAAACTTCTTTAGTGCGGTTTTGGCCGATAGAGGGCTGCAAAGCGAATGTGAAAGTGCTGTTCACCCTGTTTAGAGTGGACGAACGACTGAAACTGTTTTGGAAGCGTTATTTTAAGGTAAAAAAAAACTCTTTGGTGTTGCTTTAAACACATCAGTATATCACTCCTGTTCATAATCTAGTTGAGCTATTAGGATAAACTTACACATCCATCTTTAAGCCACTGCTGAAAGCCATGTTTTCCATCTTGAGGTTTTCCTACAGCATCTCCACACTGAATGATGATCCACTGCACCAGCCGTTCCTCGAGCTCCTGGTCGTATTTCTTGTCGATCTTACTCTGCACTTCACGGCTCAGACCGTAGGAGGGACCTTTATTTGCCATTGTGACTGAGCAAAAATACACAGAAAGAACATAAATGCAATGTATAACAAACCATGGTGAACACGAATAAACAGATTGTACAGTATGGCTGCTCTGCTGTGTTGTGTGGCCTGTTCAGGCAGATTTGGTTACACTTGAAAAATGCTGGAGGCAAAAGACTTCTTAAGTAAAGGAACGTCTAACTGTGATGACT